>NC_139515.1:23963114-24115614 GCF_947247035.1 Vipera ursinii
ATTAAGTCAGATGTGAGGCTAATAAGGGGACAGTTTTAGCTGCAAATTGACACAGTTTGAAATGAACAAACTTGGGTTCAAATGTCTTCTTTCAGTGAGCCCTGTCTAATCAGTAGAGCATTGTAAGTCAGCTGAAAGTGGATCAATTTTCCAGTTCCTCCCCCACCCCCAAAGATGTTGTTGGGAAAGCAGGTGGTGCTAGAGATGATGCTAAAGAAGAAAAGTTGAGTTTTCTGTTACAGAATTCATCAACAGACTCTGGGCTCCCGACCAAGCCAAATGCTGCTATCTAGCTATTTGTTACCTCCTGTATTTTTCTTATGAGCAATTTAAATCAGAAATAAGTCCACAGGGGAAAAATAACAGCCTTGGTAGAACCTTTTTCTAACATGGTTCACATACAAAGAAGAAAGAATCATGCTCCAAACTATTAAAAACCCTGTCTACACTCAGTCAGTTGTAGGGCTAATAAGGGGGCAGTTTTAACCTCAAAGTCACAATCTGAGATTAAAAGATTGGGGTTCAAGTGCCTTCCCTCAGTAGCCACTATCTGGCTACTTGTTACCTACTGTATTTTTCTGAACAGTTTTAATCAGAAATAAATCCAAACTGTGGGTGGAAGGTAGGGGAATAACATCCATGGTAGAGCCTATTTCTGACATAGTTGACACAGATGAAGAAAGAATCATGCTGCAACAAATTATTAAAAATGTTATCTTTTAACATAGATATCAGAGGAGGCATTTCATATCTCTTGACTGCTTTTCCATGATCTGTCAGATCACTAAACTGAATTGTATGTCCTGGTATCTGCCCTTCAAGATAGGGCTTCACTTTCCAGGGAGCTTAGGAGGATCCCTTCTCAGATGTTTACCTCACTGTCATTCTGTTTGTGGGCTGAGATGCCTTTTATCTGATTGTTGCCCTCACTGTGGCTCTTCATCCTTCACACAAGGAAGACCATCACACATGGACACCAGGGATGCACCTGAAATTATTTATTTCTGAGAATTAAATGTTGTGCAACTTCAAAATGACTCTGTGTGGCTTAAGTTAAATAAAAGAGTGAAGAATAGCAACAAAAATCCCATGTGCGTGGATAAACTTACTCTGTCATCTACTCTATATGTAAGTTTCCTCTCATCTCCTTTTTGACTGCTTTTGTCTTATGAACCACCCTGATGTTTGGTGTGGTTGTTCCTCTCTTTATGGCTTTGCTCTGTGTGTTTCTTTATGTTGGGTCAAATGAGAGCCGCTTCCTCTCACAACTTGTCTTCTTTTCATTCCCTTCCCTATAATGGGAAAGATGATGCTGGCCAATGTTAGTAAAGCAAATGACATGTGATAAGATTTGTAAGAGAAGGGGATTTCTGGAAGGAAGAAGAACAGAAAGGTCAGAGAAGCAAAATACGTTGGGTGTAAGTTTTTGCATGGATTCAGATTTTGACCATTACGGGTTTTCATTGTCCCCTTCATCTTCCTTCCCTTCCCCCCAGCAATACTAACCAACTGTGGTGTTTCTTTTCCAATCTGAAAAGAGGCTAATGATATTTTGCAATCTTTCCAATTCTCTCCTGGTGCAAAAGCTTATGGACCATCAGGCACTTTACTTCCAAACTGTGATCTATTTGTTCTTATATTTAACCATAAAGTAGGTTGATCTGGCTGAGTTTTTTTTAATAGCTACATTAAGTGTATTGTGTAGACAATATCAGACTGTTGCTGATTTATATCTGTGTTTTAGCTAAATAGGTCCTCCATTTTTAATCAAATTTTTCCTCATCAACAATAATTTATTTTATTTTATTTATGTTATATTTTATTTTATTTTATTTTTGCTGTCCAATCTTTCAACAGAAATATCCAGAAGAGTTAACAAATGTTAAAGAAAACAACAGTTATAACATATAAGACAAAAGTGAGAAAGACAACCCTGTCCAGATCACAGCAGTCAATACAGCCATAAAAGCTATTACAAATAAAATCAGTTAATAAATAGAATTTCCAGTTACAATTGAGAAAATAATGAAACAAACTCAAAATACTATATAATGTTAATCCTGAAATGGTCTCTCTTGAACTGTTAGCTCATGTAGAAACTGTGGAAATCTCTGGTCTCCTGGTTGGAATCATTGGCCCATTGAATAGAATAGAATAAAAACTTTATTGTCACTTTAAATGTATGCTAATCAGCATACATTAAAATGAAATTTCATTGCATTCAGCTCTCAAAAAATATCATTATGCATATACCCATGTACACACACATATATGACAGAGAGAAACATCACAGTCTAGTTTGAATGTACACATACACATGGTTGACACTGAAATACCTAGTAAGTAAACAAGTTTTAATTTATAACCATGGGTCATGACAATGTAATACAGCATACAATATAATAACACTGCAGCAGGCTTCCTTGTGCAATTAAAGGTGATGACTATAGTGTTCTGTGAGTTTGGCTGCTTGAAAAATCATCAGTGTGTTTAAGGGTGGGGTTTGCTTTCTATATAGAGTAACTCCTGCCAGTTTTGATGGAGGTGCAGGTTTTCCTTGGTAGTGTTGAAGATAATCTTTATTGTCATTTTTTACTGTGGGCACAATGGCGCAAATCAAAAATGAAATTTAGTTACCCACTCTCAAAGTGAGACACATACATGACACACTCCCAAAACATACTACATACAACATATGTATAGACCCACACCCCTACATATACATAACAATAAAATATTAAATACTGTCCATCTTGAATATATAACAGAAGGAGGAACCTTGAGAGTTCACAAGGTTAATGCTGTATGGAATAAAACTACGGTTGAATCTGGATGTTCTGCTACTGATACCACGAAGCCTCCTCCCAGAAGGTAACAGGGAAAACAGGTTGTGAAGAGGATGAGTAGTGTCCCAGATAATCTTACGGACCCTGTTCAAACAATGTTTCTGTGCTATGTCCTGGATGGAAGGCAGGGAACTGCCAATGATCTTTTCGGCCATCCTCACCACTCTCTGCACTGCCTTCCTGTCTGAAGCAGTGTTGCATCCAAACCAGACTGTGATGCTGTATGACAGGATGCTCTCAATCATCCTCCTGTAAAAAGTGCTTAGAACAGGGGAAGGAAGATGAGCTTTTCTCATGCAACACAGAAAGTGCAGGCGCTGCTGTGCCCGTTTTACTAGGGCCTTGCTGTTGAGCAACCAGGTCAGCCTACTTGTTAGCTGCACACCCAGAAATTTGATGCTGGTAACCATCTCCACAGGTGAATCATTAATGCACAGAGAAGTGTGGCTGTGCCTGCCTTTTCTGAAATTGACAATGATTTATTTGGTTTTACCGGTATTTAAAACTAGGCTGTTTTCCTTACACCAGTTCACCAACCCCTCAACTTCCTTGCGATAAACTTCCACATTGTCATCATGAATAAGGCCTACTACTGTTGTTGAATCATATTCGGAAACCAGAAGTTTCCGAGCAGTGAGAAAAAGCCGGGCCGGCAGACATTTGACAGTTGACAGCTGTCAAATGGCCGCCCGAAGCTACGACGCATGCGCACCGCCCGGCCGGCCGCCATTCCCATTGACAGCTGTCAAAAGAGCGGCCGGGGGGCCATCGCGCACGCGCCAGATTTGACAGTTCCCGGAACTGTCAAATCCGCAGTCTACAACTCGGTCCTCCGAACTGAGCTAAGCGCTCAGCTGAGAGGAATTCCCCGACAGCCGCCGAGCTGTCAAAGTACCGAGCGTTGATTGGCCGTCCTCCGGATGGCGGGGAAATACAGTTACCCGATTGGTTAAATCGTTTGACAGTTCTCTATATAAACCCGGAGTGTTTGACAGTCAGCTGCCGGGAGCTGAACCGAATAAACTTTTTGAACCTTGCCTACGGTCTCGCGCCTGTCTTTGTGAAGACAATTCACCTGGCGACGAGGATGGGATCCCGGTACTATAGAGCTGCCAACTGAGCCGAGTCACCCCGCGAAGGAGTTCTGATCCCTCCCGCTGACAAGTCACTGCTGAAGCCACTTGGAGGGCAAAGGAACCCTTTTCAGCAGCTTGAACAGTACTGTGGACCCAGACCTTGGCAAACTTAGGTCATGTCAGAGAATTCGACGTCCGCCATCCTGAAGGATGGGAGTCGCACTGGGGGCAAATTGAAGGCTACCTCATTGTCAATAAGATAACTGAGGACCACCACAAAGCTGCCGCCCTCCTCTGCCTCAGCGGGCCCGCCGTCTATGACATCGCCGTAGGGCTTTGCAGCCCTGACCCCATCGCGACCGTCCCGTACGCCGTGCTGACTGACCGCCTCAGCAAGCATTTCATGCCCCGTCGGTCCAAGCTATACTGGCGCCTCCATTTCGCCCGCCGCCGCCAGCAACCGGGCGAGACCACCACGGCCTTCATCGCGGGGGTATGTCACGCCGCCCATAGGTGCCAGTTTCCCGACCTGGAAGACCGTATCAGAGACCAGGTTATCGCCGGTCTCTCTAACGAGCGGCTCCAGCGGAAGCTGGTGGCCAGGCCCACGATGGATCTCGCTCAACTCACGTTAGAGATCATGGCCTACGAAGACAGCCACCGTGAGGGCTCTCCGGTGTACAGAAGCAGCCCGGCCGGTTCAGTCCACCACGCCAGGGAGCCGGACGACGAGCAACCTGAGACCTTCACCGGCGTCGATGACATCATGTCCCGTTTCAGCAAAATGAGCGCCGATCACGGGAAGAACCGCAGGCCATCCAGACCAGCCGGTCCGGTTTCAAGACCCACCGCCACAGGGCCGAAACCAAAGTGTGCCAGCTGCGGCGGGGCCCACGCCAGAGCCACATGCCGTTTCAGAAACACCAAATGCCACGGATGCACATTCGCTCAGCATGCCGCAGTCTGAACCGGGAAACCCTCCACGAGCTTGAGGAAATTCCGGCAGGTAGGACTCAGGTCCCTTCCCCAGCCAAAGGAATTCCCCGGCCCTCAGTCTTGTCCATACGAGCCAAAACAAAAATGTCGCCCATCCATCAGTTACAACCCAAAATTAAAATTTGGGTTAAAATTCAAGGGGTGCCCTGCGAAATGGAGGTCGACTCCGGCTCCTCAGTTTCAATAATGTCTTGGGACACTCTCAGAAAAATTGGGTTTAAAAATAAACGCCGTATCCCCCTGCAGCCCTCTAAAATACTCCTCGCAGATTTCCAGGGAGCCGCTATTCAGTTAAAGGGGCAGGCACAAGTAAAAGTAGAATACAAAAAATTCCTGGGACATTTAACGATCCAGATCACTGAGGCACCCAGGTCCACCCTCCTTGGGTTAGACTGGTTTGAGGCTCTGGGCATCCACCTAGAGGGCACCAACCGTATACAATCCCAAACATTAGAACAGGTTTGTCAGGCGTTCGCGGACGTTTTCGACGGGACGCTTGGCAAATACACAGGCGCCCCTATAGACCTCAAATTAAAACCTGAGGTAGGTCCCATCCGCATCAAAGCAAGAAGGGTCCCCTTTGCGCTGAAACATAAAATCGAGGCCGAACTAGACCGTTTAGTCAGCCTTGGGGTCCTGGAACCAACAGACGGGGGAACCTGGGAAACTCCCATAGTCACACCAGTTAAACCAAATGGTGACGTGAGAATATGCGCAGACTCTAAGGGGACTCTAAACCGCGCATTAAATCCCCATGCATACCCAGTGCCAGCTGTCAGGGACGTGCTGTCAGAAATTGGATCCGGCTCAATATTCGCCAAACTCGACCTAGCGCATGCCTTCCTCCAACTACCTGTCACCCAGGAGACAGCTGAGGCACAAACCATTGTCACACACCGAGGCGCTTTCAAGGTGAACCGCCTCCAATTCGGCATCTCAGTGGCTCCTGGCATCTTCCAGGAAGTCATGGAGAAAACATTAAAAGGAATCCCAGGTGTATGCCCCTATTTCGATGACATACTCATCGCAGGGGAATCAGAAAACAACTTAGCAGACAGGCTACAAGAAGTATTATTAAGATTTAGAAAGGCGGGGCTAAAACTTAAACGGGAAAAATGTTCTATAGGCGTCCCATCTGCAGATTTCTTAGGTTACAAAATTGACTCACAGGGAATCCACCCCACGAACTCAAAAGTCCTTGCTATCAAAGCCGCCCCTACCCCAAAGAATAAAACTGAGCTCCAAGCCTTCCTTGGACTTTTAAATTTTTACCATGCCTTCCTGCCAGGGAAAGCAACGATCGCAGAACCCCTCCACAGGCTGCTTGACAAAGGGGCAGCCTGGCAGTGGACAACAGCCCATGAAAACAGTTTTAGAGCACTCAAACAAATGCTTTCCAGCAATGCCACTATTTCCCACTACCAAGAAAACAAACCCCTCTGCCTAGCCTGCGACGCATCCCCATACGGGATTGGAGCAGTTTTAAGCCATTTAGACAGCAACGGCACCCAAGCCCCAGTGGCATATTATTCCAGAACTCTTTCCAAAACGGAAAGAAATTATGCCCAGATAGATAAGGAAGCCCTGGCAATTGTGGCAGGAATAAAAAAATTTCACGATTACCTTTATGGCCGCCCTTTTGTGATCTACACCGATCACAAGCCTCTGTTAGGACTATTCACCTGGGACCGTCAAACCCCCCAAATCTTGTCACCCAGGATGTTGCGCTGGACAACATTCCTCGCAGCATATTCCTACCAGCTAATATACAAGCCAGGACACCAAATGTGTCACGCTGACGGCCTCAGCAGATTGCCACTACCCCACACAGAACCAGACCCAGCCCCAGCAGGTAACATCCTAGCTATTCAAGAACTCCAAGAATGCCCACTGACAGCGAATGATATCGCTGCTGCAACTTCCCAAGACAAAACACTCAGCAGAGTGTTAGCATGGGTACACACCGGCTGGCAAACCTCCTGTCCGGGCACAGAATTTCAACCGTATTTCTCTAGGCAAAATGAGTTAACGTCACACTTGGGATGTTTGCTATGGGGGTGCAGGGTAATCGTACCACTTAAACACAGACCAAAAGTATTGCACACTTTACATGAGGGCCACCCTGGCATCGTAAAAACAAAAGCCCTGGCCCGCAGCTACGTCTGGTGGCCAGGAATAGACCAAGACATAGAAAAATACATCGCAGGCTGCTATTTGTGCCAAGAATCTCGCCCACTCCAACCCAGAGCCCCAATTCACAAATGGGAACTCACAAAAAACCCCTGGTCCCGCATCCACATTGATTATGCCGGACCTTTCCAAGGGCAGGTTTTCCTCATAGTCGTAGACAGTTATTCCAAGTGGCTGGAGGTTCTCCCGGTTCACAGCACAACCTCTGCCGCAACCATCCAAGCCCTCAGGGGAATCTTCGCCACACACGGTCTCCCCGACGTAATTATATCAGACAACGGCCCTCAATTCGCTTCTCATGACTTTCAGATCTTCACGAGGAGCAATTGTATTAGGCACTCGACATCGGCTCCCTTCCACCCATCGTCCAACGGCCTTGCGGAGGTTATGGTGAGGACCACCAAGGACGCCCTCAAAAGAATCATCACGGGGAACTGGCACCGTCGCTTGGCACAATTTCTCTTAGCCCACCATTCTACCCCCTGCACCTCCACCGGCAAAAGCCCAGCCGAACTACGATGGGGCCGCCGCCTGGTAACAAGGCTCGACAGACTCCACCCCGACAGACCGGCAGCCGAAATGACACCAAACACCCAGCCAAAAGCGTTCGCCAAAGGACAAAGTGTCTGGTCCCGAGATTATGGGGGAAGGGATAAGTGGGTTCAGGGGATTATCCTGGACCAAACTGGACCATTATCATACACAGTGGACACTGGGGCAGGACTCACACAACGCAGACACACAGATCAGCTCCGACCGAGGTCACTCCCCAATCCCCCTCTACAACCAACTCTAGGCGAGCCTTCACCAAACGACACCCCCGGACCTGATGGACTCTTCCCCCCCCAGGACCCACAGCCACCGACCGAGCCCCACCCAGAAGCAACTCCTCCGGCCACGCAACCCGAAGGTAGCACCCTTTGTCCCCAACGGTCCAGCCGAGCCAGAAGACCTCCCGCATACCTCGCAGACTTTGAATGGAAGGGAAACCCTCCATCTGTCAAAAAATCTGTTAACCATACTGTGTTTAAACGTTCTAATGTTAATAGGCATAACATACCTGTTCTAGGGGGGGGGAAAGGGGGTGAATCATATTCGGAAACCAGAAGTTTCCGAGCAGCGAGAAAAAGCCGGGCCGGCAGACATTTGACAGTTGACAGCTGTCAAATGGCCGCCCGAAGCTACGACGCATGCGCACCGCCCGGCCGGCCGCCATTCCCGTTGACAGCTGTCAAAAGAGCGGCCGGGGGGCCATCGCGCACGCGCCAGATTTGACAGTTCCCGGAACTGTCAAATCCGCAGTCTACAACTCGGTCCTCCGAACTGAGCTAAGCGCTCAGCTGAGAGGAATTCCCCGACAGCCGCCGAGCTGTCAAAGTACCGAGCGTTGATTGGCCGTCCTCCGGACGGCGGGGAAATACAGTTACCCGATTGGTTAAATCGTTTGACAGTTCTCTATATAAACCCGGAGTGTTTGACAGTCAGCTGCCGGGAGCTGAACCGAATAAACTTTTTGAACCTTGCCTACGGTCTCGCGCCTGTCTTTGTGAAGACAATTCAGTTGTATCATCTGCAAACTTCACAATATGGTTGGTGGCAAACCTAGCACAACAGTCATGGGTCAACAGGGTGAACAGCAGCGGACTTAGGACACAGCCCTGAGGAGAACCTGTGCTCAGGGAAATGGTATTAGAGGTATTTGTTCCAGCTCGCACATATTGGGGCCTGTTGGTAAGAAATCCAGAATCCATTTGCACAAAGGGGTGTTTAAGCCTAAAAGGCCCAGTTTGTCTACTAGATGCTGGGGAATGATTGTGTTAAATGCCAAAGTGAAGTCAACAAACAACAAATGCACATGAGTATTTCTTTCCTTTAAGCTCAGATGGAGAACAGAAGAGATAGCATCCTCTGTAGAGTGATTTGGTTGGTAGGCAAACTGAAGCAGGTCAAATGCTGGTGGGAGGCTAGATACAATAAAGTCCTTTATCAGCTTCTCAAAGCATTTCATAATGGTGGATGTCAGTGCAACTGGACAGTAATCATTGAGGCCTGTAATTGTGGATTTTTTTGGCACTGGCAAGATGATGGCCATCTTAAAACATGATGGGACCACTGTCTGCTGCAATGAGAGATTGAAAATATCTGTGAGAACACAAGCCAGCTCATCTGCACAATCTCTAAGGACATGTCAAGGGATGTTATCTGGACATCAAAGCTTAGCACTTGCTCATCAGGATGGGGCACAGCTTTCCTAGCAGGAGTGCTATTTGATGTCTCAAATCTACCAAAAAATGCATTCAGTAGAAAGTCTGTGTCATCCTTGCATCTTGGTGGATTTACCTTGTAATCCGTAATGGTCTGGATTCCTTTCCACATTTGCCTGGTGTTTGTAGGGTCTTGAAAAAAGTTCTGAATTTTCTGGCAATGGGCTTGCTTTCCATCTATTATGGCACTTTTCAGATTTGCTCTGGCTGTTCTAAGTGCCAGCATGTTGCCAGATTTAAAAGCCATGTTCTGTGCTTTCAGCATCTTGTGGACCTCATAAGTCATCCACGGTTTATCATTTAGTGTTTTGATTAGGGTATTGTTTTCTCCTAGATGGTTTGTCTGGTGTTTAGATGCACAGTTTACTGGAAGGCAAGGTATGCTGATGTAGAGATTCGTGCAAAAATTCGTGCAAAAAAAATCACAATTCAACACTGAATATAGTCTCTTCTATTGGAAGGTGCTGGTTATTATCCAAATTGATGTTTGGCATAGGACCTAGATAAAATAGAATAGAGCTGGAAGGGACCTTAGTCCAGCCCCCTGCTCAAGCAGGAGAACCTATACCATCTCAGACAAGTGACTGTCTAGTCTCTTTTTAAAAATCTCCAGTAATGGAGCGCCCATGATTTCTGAAGGCAAGCTATTCCACTGGTTGATTGTCCTCACTGTCAGGAAGTTTCTCCTTAATTCCAGGTTGCTTCTCTCTTTGATCAGTTTCCAACCATCGTTTCTCGTCCTTCCCTCTGGTGCTCTGGTGAACAACGTGACCCATTCTTCCTTGTGGCAGCCCCTCAGATACTGGAATACTGCTATCATATTTCCCTTATTTCTTCTTTTCTTTAGACTTGGGTTTGGCTAAAACCCAAGTCCCACAGCCATTCTTCATATGTTTTAGTCTCCAGGCCTTTGAACATCTTAGTTGCTCTTCTCTGAATTTTTTCCAAACTCTCAACATCCTTTTTTGTAATATGGTGACCAAAATTGGCCGCAGTATTACAGGTGTGGTCTTACTAGGGTTTGATAAAGTGGTACTAATACCTCATGTGATCTTGATTCTATGCCTCTGTTTATACAACCCAGGATTGTATTAGCTTTTTTGGCTGCTGCTGCACACTGCTGGTTCATGGTTAAGTGATCGTCCACTAGGACTCCAAGGTTCTTCGCACAGTTACTGTTTTTGAGCCAGGTCTTGCCCAATCTGTACTTATACCTTTGATTTTTTTCCTGCCTAAATGTAAAACGTTGCTTTTCTCCACATTGAAACTCATTTTGTTGGATAGGGCCCATTGTTCAAGTTTGTCTAGATCTTTTTGAATCCTGAGTTTGTCTTCTGTAGTGTTGGCTACTCCTATCAGTTTGGTGTCATCTGTAAATTTTATGAGTTCCCCTTCAATTCCCTCATCGGTCATTTATGAAGATATTGAAGAGTACTGGGCCTAAGATGGAACCTTGTGGTACCCCACTGCTTACTTCTCTACATGTGGATGTAGTGCCATTGAGGACTACTTGTCGAGTTGGTTTGTCAACCAGCACAGATCCAACTGGTGGTGATGTTGTCTATTCCACCTTTTTTCTAGCTTACCAAGAAATAGGTGGTGGTCTATTTATCAAATGCCTTACTGAAATCTAAGTATACAACATTCACAGCATTTTGCTGGTCTACTAGTTCAATAGTAGTTTAAAGAATGAAATAAGATTGGTTTGGCATGATCTGTTTTTAACAAATCCATGCTGGCTACCAGTTATAACTTTGTTTGCTTCTAGTTGTTCGCGGATCTGTTTTTTGATTATCTTTTCTATGATCTTCCCAGGTATTGATGTTAAACCGATAGTTCTGTAGTTTCCCTGGATCTGTTTTTTTCCCCCTTTCTTGAAGATGGGAACCACATCAGCCCTTTTCCAATCCTCAGGTACTTCCCCAGTGCTCCAGGATTTATGAAAGATGTGGTGCAATGGTTCTGAGATAACATCTGCCAGCTCCTTCAGAACTCTGGGATGTAATCTGTCAGGTCCTGGTGGTTTATATTCGTCAGGGTTGGATAGGTGTTCTCTTACCATTTTCTTGCTTATTTTAATTTTTGTTTCTAGTATGTCTTTTGCAGTAGGTTTTTTGATATGTTGTGCTATAGTTCTTTTTGTGTGAAGACTGATGCAAAGTATGAGTTAAGCAGCTCAATTGTTTCTGCCTAGCTGGCAAAATGTGTGCTAAACAGTGCTAACTTGTAGGACCAAAGAATTTTTTTTTCTTGGTTGCATCCCCCACCATCTGAACAACATCCCCATTCCCACCACCACTACTAAGTATGGTATCTGTTATGTATGCAGGCATCTGCATAGCAACAGCCTTCAGGGGGCGTTGGCCTGGACAGTTTCGGCGGGAAACCTAGGGCCAAGCCCATTGGCTGTTAGCTTACCTGGCCAGGTATATAAGGAGGCCAGGGAGCCCTCATTCCCCAGTTCACTTCTCCTTCCAATAAACAGCTGAACTCACACACCGGCTGGCGTCTCTCTTGCGTCGGACCCACTACACAACAGTGGCGACGAGGATGGGATTGCTGCTGACCAAGAGCTGAAGTCACTGGGGAAACGCTCTGCGACCTGAAGGGAAAGGCATTTTTCCTTCTTCCCCCCACGACCACCAGCCGAACCAGCAACGCCAAGCACCACATCCACGACCAACTGCCGCCATGGCTAGAGCCGGACAACCCCACGAATTCGAGACCCGCCGCCCCGAAACCTGGATCCGTTACCTGGCTCACGTTGAACTGTACATGCGGTTCAATCAGATATCGGAGGACGGTGCAAAGGGGGCCGCCCTGCTCTGCCTTGGGGTACCAGCGCTGCTGGAAGTCACCGCGAACCTGTTCCCCCAGGAGGCCATGAACACCGTCGCGTACCAAGACCTCGTGGACAGGCTCAACGCACATTTCAGGCCCCGGTGCTCCAAGGTGGCGGCACGGTCACAATTCGAGAAAAGGGACCAGCGCCCCGACGAGACCGGCGCCGACTTCCTCGCCGCCCTGCAGGAAGCTGCCGTTGCTTGCAGGTTCACAAATTTGGAGGAGCGACTATGGGACCGGCTGATTTGCGGCCTACGTGACAGGCGGTTGCAGGAGCGCCTGTTTGAAAGAGAGGAACTCTCGCTCCAGGAAGCCGAGGACGCCGTCCTAGCACACAAAGCGGCCTGTGAGGCCGTCCAAGCCTGCCAGGGAACCCGGCCTGGCAACCAGGCAACCAGCGTCCACCGGCAAGGGGCCACAGAGGAGGATGACCTGAGCATCGACCTCCTCCAGCAGAAGTCGACCCCCGACCAGCGAGCCAGATGCCCAGACAGGCCCAGGCCTCCCAGCAACACCGCCGTTCCCCAGAGGTGTGCAGGGTGTGGTGGGAACCACATGCGAAGCCTCTGCAAGTTCTGGTCCGCCAAGTGCCGGGCCTGCAAGAAAACAGGCCACATAGCCGTCGTCTGCCATAGCCGCCGCCCCCGGGAGGAGATCCATGAGCTGCAGCCAGAGGAACCGCCGTTCGTAGGTACTGGGGCCCCCACCAAAACAAAAATTGGCTATGTCGAGAGCCGGCTGGCCATTAACCACACAGGTAGCCGCCGGCTGCTCAAACCCAAAATTAGATTAGCAATCCGTTTGCAAGGCGTCCCTTGCAGCATGGAGCTTGACTCCGGATCAGCGGTCTCGATTATTTTGGACGAGACCCTTAACCACATAATTAGCCGGAGCAAGCAACAGATTAAATTACGGCCTACTAAATTAACCCTGACTGATTTTCAGAATTCGCCGGTCAAGGTGAAGGGGGAGGCCACCATTTCAGTGGGGTTTAAGGGTCGCGAAGGGCACCTGGACGTTGTAGTGGTAGAGGGCCGCAGAGCCAGCCTGGTCGGGCTGGACTGGTTTGAGGCCCTGGGAATCTCAGTATCCGGGATCCATCGGATCCAGGGGGACTCCGTTGAGGCCGTTTGCCGGGAGTTCGCCCACGTCTTCGACGAGTCATTAGGCAAGTACACCGGGGCACCCATATCATTCAAGCTTAACTCGAATGTCTCCCCCGTTAGGGTCCGGCTGCGGCGAGTCCCGTTTGCACTCAAACACAAAATCGAGCGCGAAGTAGACAAGTTGGTGGCCCAGGGAATCTTAGAGCCCATAGATGGAGGGGAATGGGAAACCCCCATTGTGACCCCCCTCAAATCCAATGGGGAAATAAGGATCTGCGCCGACTATAAGTGCTCGGTGAACCCCGCCCTAAACCCGCACGCTTACCCGGTTCCCGCGGTCAGCCACGTTCTCGCTTCCCTCCAAGACGGCGCCATCTTTGCAAGGCTCGATCTTGCACAGGCGTACCAGCAACTCACGGTCACTAGGGAAACAGCTGACATCCAAACCATAGTAACCCATAGGGGGGCGTTCCGGGTGAACAGGCTGCAGTTTGGAGTCAGCGTTGCTCCCGGCATTTTCCAGGAGGTTATGGAAAAGACACTCAAGGGCATTCCAGGAGTCTGCCCCTATTTTGATGACATCCTGATCGCAGGAGAATCAGCAGAGGAACTGGCAGGGAGGCTTAGGGAAGTGCTGGCAAGGCTGCGCACAGCTGGCCTCAAACTCAAAAAGGAAAAATGCAGCATAGGCGTTCCTTCCACAGAATTTTTGGGGTTCAGAGTAGACGCCAGGGGAATCCACCCCACAGAATCCAAGGTGAGGGCCATCAAACTAGCACCCACACCCAAGAACAAAGCAGAGCTTCAGGCATTCCTGGGTCTGCTGAATTTCTACCATACATTCCTCCCACATAAGGCAGCCATCGCTGAACCGCTCCACAGGCTGCTAGACAAACAGGCAACATGGGCCTGGACGGCCACCCATGATCAGAGCTTCAAGGCCCTGAAGGCATTGCTGTCGGACAAGTCCACAGTAACCCATTTCATCGAGTCCAAGCCCATTTGTATCGCCTGCGATGCATCCCCTTATGGTGTGGGCGCTGTCCTAAGCCACCTTGAGCCCAACGGGGCATAAGTCCCCATAGCATACTATTCTAGGACACTGTCTGGAGCAGAAAGAAACTACGCCCAAATAGACAAAGAAGCCCTGGCAATCGTGGCAGGAATCAAGAAATTCCACGATTACTTATATGGCAGGGAATTCACTGTCTTCACGGACCAAAAACCACTCCTGGGCCTGTTCACCACAGACAGGCAAACCCCCCAGATTCTGTCCCCCAGGATGCTCTGGTGGTCCATCTTCCTTGCAGCATACAATTGCAAGCTGGTGCACAAGCCAGGGAAGGAGATGGGCCACACAGACGGTCTAAGTAGGCTCCCCTTAGACACACACGACCCAGACCCAGCACCAGCCACACAGATCCTAGCCCTGCAGGAACTGCCCGAGTGTCCAGTTCTTGCCAAGGACATTGCCAGCCACACAGCCACAGACAACATTATGGGCAGGGTGCACTCATGGGTTTGCACAGGGTGGCAGGACAAATCCCTGGGACCAGAGTTTCAGGCCTATTTCATTAGACGCGATGAAATCTCCACACACAAGGGGTGCCTCCTTTGGGGTAGCAGGGTCATTATTCCACCCACACTACGCGCCAGGGTATTGGACTCCTTACACGAAGGGCACACGGGGGTGGTCAGGATGAAGGCACTGGCTAGGAGCTACCTCTGGTGGCCCGGGTTGGACAAGGAGGTTGAGGATCGGGTCAAGGCCTGTTATACGTGCCAGAGATCCAGGCCAGAAGTGCCACATGCACCGGTACACCGGTGGGAGGCCACACACACGCCATGGTCCCGCATTCACATTGACTATGCGGGGCCATTCCAGGGTCAACTATTTTTAATAGTGGTGGACAGTCACTCCAAGTGGTTAGAGGTAGTCCCTGTCCCCAACATGACCTCGGGGAGGAGAATCCAGGTGCTCAGAGCTCTCTTTGCCACACACGGCCTCCCCGACATAATTGTGTCTGATAATGGGCCTCAGTTTACTGCTGCTGATTTCCAGGCGTTCTTGAAGGCGAACTGGATTAGGCACGCCACCTCCGCGCCTTTCCATCCATCTACCAACGGGCAGGCCGAACGGATCTTAAGGACGACCAAAGACGCACTCCGGCGCATCATCAGCGGGGACTGGCACCACAGACTGGCCAAATTTTTACTAGCCCAACACACAACATCATGCGTGGCTACTGGCAAGAGCCCAGCAGAACTGCGATGGGGACGGCGCCTCATCACCAAGCTGGACTGCCTACACCCAGACCGGGTAGCAGCCGAAACCGGAAGGGCAACATCACCATCATCGCCAGCATCACTACCATCACCATTGCCATCATCACCCACACACAGGGTCCTCAACCTGGGGGACCTGGTCTGGGCAAGGAACTACGGGGCTGGACATCCTTGGGTTCCAGGGACAGTGGTCGGGAAAACAGGACCCCTTTCGTACATTGTAGGGGTGGAGGGGGACAGACGCATAAGGCGACACATCGATCAGCTCAGAGGAAGAGTCCCTGAGCGCGTCACACACGTCCCTGAACTCAACACACACTATCAACAGGAGGACCACACTCCAGGAGGGGTCAACCCAGCTGAGGACGTCACAGGGCAGGGACCATAGGAGGAGAACTTCCTGATGCCGGCTCCTTGCAGCCCTGCACAAAGGCCTCAGGAACCCACGGTCCAAGCCCAGGGGCCAAGCACACCCAGACGATCCACCCATCCACACAGGACACCAGCCTACCTGTCGGACTATGTGTGCAAGTGACCCTCACACAAGGACACCACTGGTTTTTTTATATATATATACTCATAGTTATAGTAGTTGCATGTTGTTGTTGTTATGTGGGTCTTCTCTAAGGGGGGAGGGGTGTTATGTATGCAGGCATCTGCATAGCAACAGCCTTCAGGGGGCGTTGGCCTGGACAGTTTCGGCGGGAAACCTAGGGCCAACCCCATTGGCTGTTAGCTTACCTGGCCAGGTATATAAGGAGGCCAGGTAGCCCTCATTCCCCAGTTCACTTCCCCTTCCAATAAAGAGCTGAACTCACACACCGGCTGGCGTCTCTCTTGCGTCGGACCCACTACACAACAGTATCCTCTCTCCTAGGATTCCAGAAAGCCCTGAAAATCTGGCTTTGGTCCCAGGTCTAGGGTTGATGCTTATTATTTATTTAAGTCCCTTATTTTGTTTTGTGATTTTGTTGTTATTGGATTGTTTTAATTTGGGCTGCCCACCTGATTTAATGTTTTTAGCTGTTGTTTCATGTTTGTATTGTTTTGAATGTCACCCAGTTCATTGGTGACAAAGGGGTAATTCATTTATACAAATCAATAATAAAAATAATAACACAGAATAACAGTAAAATAAAGTAATAAAGAAATGTTAGAACCGTGGTAGTGCAGTGGTTAGAATGCAGTATCGCAGGCCAACTCTGCTGACTGCCAGCAATTTGATCCTGACTGTCTCAAGGTTGATTCAGCTTTCCATCCTTCTGAGGTCAGTAAAATGAGGACCCAGATTGTTGAGGGGGGGGGGCGGCAATATGCTGGCTCTGTAAACCATTCAAAGACAGCTGTAAAGCATTATGAAATGGTATATAAGTTTAAGTGCTATAGCTATTATATAATATTTGTTTCATTTATAAATCACTACAGGGACTCTAAGCAACATATAAATCTAAAGAGAATGACAGGAACAACATACTAAAACCAATAAAACCACAAATAATAAACAATAATACCGAATGGTATAATTCTAACATGATCATGAATATGCAGTAGAGAACGTCTGAGTGAATTTGTATCAATTTTAGGTAGTTTTGTAGTATGCATTTTAATGAGATAAAACAAAAATAAAAAACCAGGTTTTTGAAGATTAAAAATGTATTTATGCACAGTTTGAAATTGTGTGGGTGTAGGTTTTTTTAAGTTTGCTTTCTAATGTTTGGTTTTGGTTTGATCATTCTCTGCTTTTTTTTTTACTTTCAATGTTTTGTTAACATATCTGTTTAAAAGAAGCAGAATGAAATTTAGTTTAAAAACAAAGCAGAGGGGGAAAAATGAGCAGTTTAAAATAATTTAGAGCTGCTTTTAAATAAATTATAACCAAGTTAAAACACTTTGTACACTAGAAAAATCAGTTGGGGAAAAAAAGACGACACCTTCTTGGGGATTTTATGAGGTTTAAGATGTTTTTTTCCTTTATAAGCAAGAATGGTGGTTATTTATTTATTTTTATTTATTTTAATTCCATTTATATCCCGCCCTTCTCCGAAGACTCAGGGCGGCTTACAAGCTAAGCAGTAGCCTTCATTCTATGTATATGCCTGCTTATTAGGGCTTTCAACCCCCCCCCCCCCCAAGCAGCATTATTACAAAGTCAGCTTAATTGCCCCCAACAATCTGGGTCCTCATTTTACCTACCTCGGAAGGATGGAAGGCTGAGTCAACCTTGAGCCTGGTGGGATGCGAACCTGCACTAATTGCAGGCAGCTGGTGTTACTTAAGGAGGCATTAGCCCACTGCTCCACCAAGGTTACTCGACAGGAAAAAAAAGTCTATGTGGCTCCAAAACCTTTGCAAATTACATTATCTTTTTTACATAGTAAAACCCTTAGGAAGTTAATTCTCTTCCTCGGTTTCTTTCAGTGTTATCAGAAATGAAGGGAAATAGTTAGCTACATTATCATTTTGCCAATCTGTTTATATGGTAAGTGTCTGCAGATACAACTGAATTCACATCTGATGACAGTATTTTGTTTTCCTTGTTGCTAGGTGGATTGAAGATTGACTATAAATTCTCTCTTACTGACTAGACTAGAGAATGGGATAGTTTATGTGAAAAAACCAACCACCACCACCCCCTCTTATCATCCTAGATTGAGTTAGCTTGATCCAAGTTCTGAAGTTTTTGAAGCGTTATGTTATGCTTCTACATTTCATCTTCCTTAAAACCAGGCTGGATTGTACACAGTGCTTGGGACAAGGATGTGCATATGCCTGGTGTTAAAAACAGAAATAATGCCTCATGTGAAAACAAATAATTTGCTTCAAATTTTTATTAAACAAAGAAACTATGCCACTATTCCATTTGCTTACTAGACCCCCATCCTTTTCAGAGCAGCTGCCTCTGTGGGGTTGGAGTCTTAACTTTAGTAAATAGAAGCAAATAAATAACAATATTTTACTATTATCACATGACCCCTCTCTCTCTTTCCTCTCTCTTGAAGCTGCCAGTAAAGTTGCTTGTATGTACACTGAGAGCTTATACACCAGAGACAAATTCCTTGTGTGTCCAATCATACTTGGCCAATAAAGAATTTTACTCTATTCTATTATTTTAATAATCATGAACAGAAGTATCATGTGGGTTAGGCAAGTGATCTTTACATATTACTATCAAGACTAGAAATGTTAGTGTTGAAAGCAACAGATCCATTGGCATGATCACATATTTCATTTATTGTTCATTAGTGAAACACATATCAAACAAATATAGCTGTGCAAATCCTTTTAAAATTCTATTGTAATCTTGTATAAAGAACAAATAATATTACCTGAAGTGAATGATTGGAGAAATTCATTGCAACTTGTTTACATATAGAAAAGCTAGCTTTTTTTCCTCATTCAAAAATTCACAATAAAACAATATCTTAATTACAAGATAATGAGAAAGTTTTCAAGTTCACTACACTCTCATATTAAGCAAATCCTTTGAGAAGAGAAGGAAAAAATGCATGTGTCAGAGATACAAGGTTTGTTATTATAGTCAATGAAAGAAGACAAAAGACATTTTGGTTCTTTTACTGTTCAAATTTGATTAACAACCATCCTGATGAAAAGAACTAATCTATGCTACTTTGATCCTTCCTAATAAAATACTCTCTTTCTTCAATTTGTAAATTTGTTGAATTTAACTGGGCAGGGAATCAGCTGTGTAATGCATAGTCTAACTGTAGTTGATTAATTTATTTTAATGCAGAAAGTTTGCACTGAAACATTCTTGTCTTTCATTCCATCTAGTCTGACTGATTCCATGGGTGAGATAAACACTTATTTTGAATGGCTTTACTCATCTTGCCATGGCAGAAAGCATCAAGAATAATATAACATTCATCTTGATATTCTTTCTGCTTTTAGCTGTCTCTAGCTTTAGGGACAAAGCTCATATACAGCTTTTTTGACACTTTTTAAAAGGATTTATTTCCCACTCCCTCTAGGGAACTTAGTGGTTAGCCTGTCATCTACTCATGAATCAGACCTCCTGAAGAGACCTCCTGTGAAGAAAGCTGTCCCTACTAAAACTTCCTTGAAAATACTTATATATTTTATGAGCCTTCAATATTTATAGTTTCAAGAGTCTTTGAGTTACATGCTTCCTATTTTCTGCCTGCATTTAAATTACATTTTTGCAGACTGATTTCTACAGAAAGACTCCACATTTACATTTAAAAGCATGAAAATATATTGGTCTGGCCTACTTTCTCCTCTATTTGTAATCCTGGGATCATTGTCCTTCCGTGCAACACAGATGGTTTTTTTTTTTGATGGGCCATTGTATATTGCCTTAATATCAATTCAAGGTAAACTGGAGGGTTCTTCTGAGTTGTTTGCTATAATCCCTAGAACAGCTCAATATCTTGAAATTTTGGACAACTTGCTCAAAACAACTTGCCAGGGATTCAACCAAATAAATGCAATTAAATATATTTATTTATTTGGGAAAGATGGGATTTAGAGTTGCAAAGTGATGTACTATTTATCTACATATTCACAATTCTAAGGCATTTCTCCTTAAACTTTAAAAGTATTTCAAATTAAAATATGTTTGAATGCCTATTGGTAGGGATAATTGCAATCAGCCTGGATCCTGAGAGCCCCACATAAGCAATGGATCATGCATATGGGGTCCCACCAGTGCTTTTTTTGTAAAAGAAAAAGGTGCCGGAACTCACACATGTCATACAACCCACCTTGCCTACCCAACAAGGTTCCATCCAAAAAAGGTGCTGGAACTCCGTTCTGAGCATTCTATGACAAAAAAAGCCCTGGGTCCCACTATAGAACATGCAGTACACAGTAACTGTGAGAGGGATCTTGGAGTCCTAATGGACAATCACTTAAATATGAGCCAGCAGTGTGCTGCAGCTGCCAAAAAAGCCTACACAGTTCTAGGCTGCATTAAGGGATAGAATCAAGATCATGTGAAGTATTAATACCACTTTACAATGCCTTGGTAAGGCCACACTTGGAATATTGCATCCAGTTTTGGTCACCACGATGTAAAAAAGATGTTGAGATTCTAGAAAGAGTACAGAGAAGAGCAACAAAGATGATTAGAGGACTGGAGACTAAAACATATAAGGAACAGCTACTGGAATTGGGTATTATTATTATTTATTTATTTATTAAATTTTTAGACCTAGTATGTCTAGTTTAATGGAGAGAAGGACGAGGGGGGACATGATAGCAGTGTTCCAATATCTCAGGGGCTGCCACAAAGAGGAGGGAGTCAAGCTATTCTCCAAAGGGCCCAAAAGCAGGATAAGAAGCAATGGATGGAAACTAATCAAGGAGAGAAGCAACCTAGAACTAAGGAAAAACTTCCTGACAGTTAGAACAATTACCCGTATATACTTGAGTATAAGCCGACTCGATTATAAGCCGAGACCCCTAATTTTACCCAAAAAAACTGGGAAAAGTTGGTGACTCGAGTATAAGCCGAGGCTGGGAAATGCAGCAGCTCACGGTAAATTTCAAAAATAAAAATACAGGTAGATAACAATAAAATTGCTTTAATTGAGGCATGTGGAAAAGAGGGTCAACAAAAACAATATATTATCAGTATATTCAACAAAAACAATATATTATCAGTATATTCAACAAAAACAATATATAATATTAAAGTATTAACAATAACTTTAAATGTACAAAAACCTTAACTCAATAAGCAACCAAGCTAAAACACAAGCATCAAAATCCTTCAAAACTGGATTCCTCCTCCTCATCTGTATCTGCAAACAGAGCTTCAGCTGTAGCTGGTGTGAGGTTATCATCATATACATTGTCACAGAGTTCGCTGTCATCACTATCACAGTTGTCCTCCTCATGCAAAGCAGTGTCTTCACTGCCATCCATAGCATTACTTATGCCACATTTCCTGAAGGCGTGCTTCACCATGTCCTCTGGAATCTCTTCCCATGCATCACGAACCCACTTTGCTATCAGTTCTATGTCAGGCTTCATCATATTTCCACCTTTTGTTAGTCGAGCTTGACCAGATGACATCCATTCGCACCACATCTTTCGCACACGGTCTTTGAAAGGTTTATTTAAACACACATCTAAGGGCTGTAATACAGATGTAAGCCCACCTGGAATAACGGCTAAAGTAACTTGAGAAGACTTTGCCAATGTTTTTATGTCATCAGATGTGTGGGCTCTGAACATATCCCAAACTAGCAATGATGGTTTTTTCTTTAAGGCTGCTCCTGGTCGTCCATTCCAAACTTCTTCCAGCCACTTTTTTGTTCCATCTTCATCCATCCAGCCTTTAACATGTGGGCGCACTGTAATTCGTGGTGGGAATTTGACCTTTTTAGGCAAGGTCTTTCTTTTAAAAATAATGACAGGCCGCAACTTAGTTCCATTAGCCAAACATGACAGAACAACTGTAAAATGGTTTTTCTCATTACCTGTGGTTCTGAGTAAAACAGTTTTGTCTCCCAAACTTGCCACGGTTCTGTTGCTTGGAAGATCAAAGGTCATAGGTGTTTCATCCATATTCCCAATATCTCCCAGGTCATAGTTATGGATCTTTCTTTGTTTTATGATGAATGGATGGAATGACATCACTTTTTCATCAAGGTCTTTTGGCAACTTCTGTGAAATCTTTGTTCTTTGCCGCAAACATAGGCCATACCTATTCATGAAGCCAGTACACCATCCTGCTGACGCAACAAAATTTTCAATGCCTGGTACTTTTAATTTGTCATCTTTAGCCATTTGAAGGGCACGTAAGCGAATTCCCATGCGTGTTACGCAGTAACCATTTTGACGACACTCCATAACCCATTTACGCAATTCAGTCTCTAGAGCCACATATGGAGTTGTTAAACCACGTTGAGCTTTTTTTGCCTTTGGAATCTTTTCCAACTCAGCTTTCATTTTCCGCCACTCCCTCACTTGTTTTTCATCAACACCAAATTCCCTACTTGCAATACTGTTATTGCTTTTTTCTGCTCTTGACACAACGTTTAGTTTGAAAGCAGCTTCGTATGACCTGCGTCTTTGTTTTGGTGCAGGAGTACTAGAAGTACTGGGCTCCATTTCTAACAGGAATGGGGAGGTCTGCTAGGGAGGCGGCAGTCAAGCGTTGTTTCCCTCCTCAGTCAAGCTTGTTTCCGTCCTCGTGCGTGCGTGTGTGTGGGGGGGAGGGGCTTGTTTCCCTCCTCAGTCAAGCTTGTTTCCCTCCTCGTGCTTGCGTGTGTGTGTGTGTGGGGGGCTTGTTTCCCTCCTCAGTCAAGCTTGTTTCCCTCCTCGTGCATGCGTGTGTGTGTGTGTGTGTGTGTGTGTGTGTCAAGCATTGTGTTGTTTCCACGTGGGCCCCGGGCTGCGTCCCCGGCGACTCCGCTCCTTCCCCTCACCTCCGGGCCGGGCTTCTCGCTGGTGGGCTGGCTGGCTGGTGCTGGTCCCCGGGCGAGGCAGCGAGCAAGCGGGCGAGCGGCGGCGGTATGTTTGGGGCAGCACGGGTGAGCGATGGGGGGGAAAGCGGCAGCGGCATTTTCGGGGGCAGCGGGTGAGCGATGGGGGGAAAGCGGCAGCGGCATTTTCGGGGGCAGCGGGTGAGCGATGGGGGGGAAAGCGGCAGCGGCATTTTCGGGTACAGCGGGTGAGCGATGGGGGGGAAAGCGGCAGCGGCATTTTCGGGGGCAGCGGGTGAGCGATGGGGGGGAAAGCGGCAGTGGCATTTTCGGGGGCAGCAGGTGAGCGATGGGGGGGAAAGCGGCAGTGGCATTTTCGGGGGCAGCGGGTGAGCGATGGGGGAAAAGCGGCAGCGGCATTTTCGGGGCGGCACGGGTGAGCGATGGGGGGGGAAAGCGGCAGCAGCATTTTTGGGGGCAGCGGGTGAGCGATGGGGGAGAAAGCGGCAGCGGCATTTTCGGGGCGGCATGGGTGAGAGATGGGGGGAAAGCGGCAGCGGCATTTTCGGGGGCAGCGGGTGAGCGATGGGGGGGAAAGTGGCAGCGGCATTTTCGGGGCGGCACGGGTGAGCGATGGGGGGGGAAAGCGGCAGCGGTGGCATTTTTGGGGCGGCACGGGTGAGCGATGGGGGGAAAGCGGCAGCGGCATTTTTGGGGGCAGCGGGTGAGCGATGGGGGGGAAAGCGGCAGCGGCATTTTCGGGGGCAGCGGGTGAGCAATGGGGGGGGAAAGCGGCGGCGGCGGTGTGTTCGGGGGCAGCAGGCGAGGCAGCTTCTCTCAGCAGCCTGTTCCGAACGAAGGGACAGTTCTCTTTTTTTGTTGACTGGAGTATAAGCCGAAGTGGAGTTTTTCAGCCCAAAAAGTGGGCTGAAAAATTCGGCTTATACTCAAGTATATACGGTAACCAGTGGAACAACCTGCCTCCAGAAGCTGTGAATGCTCCAACACTGGAAGATTTTAAGAAGAGACTGGCCAGCCATTTGTCTGAAATGGTATAGGGTTTCGTGCCTGAGTAGGGGGTTGGACTAGATGACCTCCAAGGTCCCATCCAACATCATCATCATCATCATCATCATCATCACCATCATCATTTCAGATTTTATATTCCATAATAGATCATAAACATTAAAATAAGTTACACCAAAAAATTCCCATAAAGTCCCAGGGTGTGAGCATCCTCCTCCAAAACTTAGAGAAACAGGAGATTCTTTTATTGTAGCTCATGATGTCTTTCAAATAAATAAATAAATAAATGCCTAAATTAATTTCTTTGGCATGAGAGGCAGAAAATACTTCTGTTTGGATTCAGGTTCTTTTATATCATCAAGACAACCTGTTCATTATTTCCTCTCAGGCCTGACAGAACTTTATGCCAACAAACTGTCAGAGCTACTTAGTCTTGAGAGTGGATTTGCATTTGATTTTCATGTGACATTAAGCAAAATGTTGGAATGAAACTTTATGGAAACTTCTGTTTTCTAGATTTATACATATGGAGGTAAAAGACTAATTGTGATTGCTTAGTAATAAGCAATTGATGTGATATAGCTTTCCATGTAATTGCAGAACCTCTTTCAGAACCTGCTAACATATATATTCTGCAATTGAACATATTTTTTAAAATATATTTGCAAATTGCTTTTTAATGTGTTTTATTAGATTTTTGTCTTTACTGTTGTGAGCTGCCCAGAGTAACTTAGATGATCTGGGCGACCATAGAAGTCAAATTAATTTTATTATATTTATAACATAATAAATATATAATTTAATTACATTAATTTTATTAATATATTCTGTAACAAAATGAGTCAAAGAAGCATTTTGGGAAGCATTGCAGAAAAGCTGAGGTTCAGTATCTTTTGATGTTTTCTGTCCCTGTGATGTTTTAATGTTTTAAGAAAAATGAAAGTTTTCTACCAGGATCACAAAAACAGATACCTCATATATTAAGGTGACTACAACCTTTCTGCCACTCTAGATTTTTTAAAGATAAAATGAATGACAGCCAGAATCTAATTGATTCTATGGTTCATATGACATGTCCTACCTGTGCCTAAAGTTATGCACAGAAGATTCCAAAACAGATTTACAGATATCTGTTACACTTGCAACATGCTGCTCAAGTACTGCAAGTACTGTATTTATCTGCAGGAACGTTGAGGGGTTTTTTCTCTCTCAAAATAATTTGCATGGTCTAATTATCTGGGAACTGGGGAGATTAAAAGAAACTGTAGGAAATGAAGTAAGAAAGATTCAAAACCTCAGTTAGTTTTGAAGATTAGTTGTTGCTTGAGAAGGGCTGTTTGCCTGGAAATTAATTAGTAGTGGTTAGTTATTAGTTTTCTCCTGATCCTGTTCTTTTATTTTCCATTTTTATGTTGACATATGGCCTCTGGCTCTTACATACACAAATATAAACAAGCAAACAAACAAAGTATTATTATTATTATTATTTATTGGATTTATATACCGCCCTTTCCCGAAGGACTCAGGGTGGTTTACAGGGTTTTTAAAATAAGAAATACAAAAGTTAAAAACAATTTTAAAAAATTACATCAATCCCTGAAAAAAAGTAAAAACCCCAATTAAAATTAAAATTAAAATTCTCAGCCTGGGCCAGAGAGCTCGAAGAGCCAGGTCTTCAGTTCCCGGTGGAATGAACGGAGGTCGGGGGCAGTCCTGAGCTCCACAGGCAGCTGGTTCTAGAGGGCAGGCGCACCCACTGAGAAGGGCTGCCCCCTGGGTGTTATCCGCCGGCAGTCTTTTACCGGCAGCACCCTGAGAAGACCCTCCCTGTGGGAGCGCACTGGACGAAGGGAACTTGATGCTGGCAGCAGGTGCTCCCTCAGATATCCCAGACCCAAGCCATTTAGGGCTTTATAGGTCATCACCAGCACCTTGAATCTCACCCGGAGGACAACCGGGAGCCAATGCAGCTCGCGAAGTAGAGGTGCTACATGGGAGTATCGGGAAACCGCCATCACAACTCGTGTGAACAGCATGGTATTAATTTATAGGGATGGGAGAATCTGCAAGATTTTATTTCAGTAGGAGTAATTAACCTTAAGATAAGAAAACTGAGCATTTCCTAGGATAATTCTCTTTCTCTATAGTTCTATACAACCCATAACCCATTGGATCATAGTTTCAGAGATATTTTCTTACCTAAAAAGAGAATGAATATGGGTGTACAAAATGGGAACAGGACTGACTGCCAACTTCCAGGCAGTTTCTGGATTGAAATTCCTTGTGGGAAATTGGCAATCAGTGTAGCAATTCCTTCCTTCCTTCCTTCCTTCCTTCCTTCCTTCCTTCCTTCCTTCCTTCCTTCCTTCCTTCCTTCCTTCCTTCCTTCCCCTGCCCATCTTTTCTTTTCTCATTTCCTTCCCCTTCCCTTCTTTACTCTTTCAAGAAGTCAAATAAGTGGTGCTTTCTTCCTCTCCTCTCCTCTGTTACTAACCCCCAGTTTCTTTTTAAATTGAATCCACTGCCAAACCTAGACTTATTATAGCCCCATTAGAAGTAATGAATTACAATTTATATTTTACCTCATTCAAAAGTCTCAAACAGATTTATAATGATATGAGACCTATGATTCATTGTTTAAAGATATACTATCTAAATGTACTGTGGAAAAATAAAGCTCAGACCTTAAAAATTGTAACAGTTTAGAAAACTGCAAATTTACTTTCCATTATGGTTTATGCAGACATACTCCTTGTTTTATCTACATTATCCCTCCATTTTTCCTGATTTTCCTCCCTTTTATTCATAGCATAAGATTATCCACTGGATATTTTCAATAAAAAAGGATTAATTAACCAACTCTGCCATTTCACTCATAGGCAAAAATGCACCTTCAGTCATAGTGTACAAAGAAGAAAAGTGTGGCAATGCAGTTGGCCAGCAAGTTGTTAAATAATCCAGGACCATCTGTCTTCTCATTTTCAAGGAATTCTATATTAATATCCTATTATAAAATCGAGTTGATATATAAAAATAAGCAACAGGCTCTAAATATAACCAGTGCTACACTAATATTCAACATTATTATGGCTTTTATCCATTCGCTCATGACATGTCTTTCAACAGATGCTCTTTAAAAAAATAATGACTAAATATCTTTAAAACTAAAAAATAAGGGAATATCTTATGCTATGACCTCTAATGCCAAAAGTATTCCAAAGCAGTTCCATATTTATCCAGTGTTTAAGAAGAAAACTATGGAATTGGTAAAATGCTTAATAATGTATGTATGTGCCTAACATTTTTAACCTTGTTCACTTGTTTGTTTGTAAAATAATGCTCTTTTCCATAGCTTTTCAGACTGGGGAGCAAATGACATGATGCAATGATGCTCATGAACTTGCATCATTGCATCATGTGCAAGTATGTAAGAGACATAATTTGTGTTGTGACATCACATTGCAAATTTGATCATTTTGACAAAATCTTGGCTTGCTACAGAAGTCCTGATGTTTTGCAAGGTTAATACAAACTTTAAGTTTGAAGGGTTAAACCCATATAATTGCTGAGAGGTCTTTGGTGCTTTCTGAACTTGGTTGTTTTATTGTACATGTTTCATTACCCAAACAAGATAACATCATCAATGCTAGTAAGGAGTGAGGTTTGCTCTCAGTTTATATTCTAGTGCAGGCATGTCAAACTCAAGATGTCACGTGACATCACATGATGTATCATGACTTTTTCCCCATTGCCGGCAATGGGGTGGGTGCAGTTTCGGCATGACGCATCCGGCCCGCAGGCCGGCAGTTTGACATGTCTGTAGTAGGTTGCCCTGTCAGTGTTGGTAGGAGTGGTCTTAGAGGTTTTCTGGTTGGGTTGTTTACTTTTGGCTTGTTTGGCAGTTTCTTGATTGGGTATTGTTAATCTTGAAATTAATCTATGCTCATCTGGATGCTGATTGCCAATGAGGCCCTTTTGTTCCTTTTTGGGCTAGTTGACCATCTCTTTTGCATAGTATATAGATTTTTTTTGTCCTGACCCTGTAATAGATGTGCCTATTGATGGCTAATTTGCCAGAGTGATAGGCTTCTAGAAGTTCCCTAGGATTTTTTGACTTGGCTTGGTCTAGGATGATCATTTTCCCAATTGAAACTATGGTTACGTTTGTCCAAATGTTGTGAAATTAAAGAGTTTTCATCATGTCTTTTGACTCCTAGTTGTTCGCCTATTTGTCCTAGGTAGTAGCTGTTGTAATCATTACACTGTATTTTGTAGATCAGGGGTCCCCAACCCCTGATCCATGGACTGGCACCAGTCCATGGCATGACAGAAACTGGGCCAAGCAAACAAGCAAAGCCCCATTCAAGGGATGCAGGCAGCACACGAAACCACACCCCTTCCAGTCCACAGAAAAACTTCTCTCCACAAGACTGGTCCCTGGTGCCCAAAAGGTTGGGGGCTGCTGTTATAGATGACTCCTGTTTTTAGTTCTGGGGTTGTTGGGTTTTTTGGTTCGCTTAGGATATTTTGAAAGAGTTCAGATGGCTTGCATGCTATGCTGATTCCATTTGGTTGTAGTAGTCTGTTAGTAGTTTATGAGATTTTCTTGATGTATGGCAATGTTATTATTTTTATGGCTGGTGTTGGTTGTGCTGTATTGGGTTGAGTGGTAGTCACTTTTTCATAAAGTTATATGGATATCCATTTTGTTGGAATATGTTATATAAATGCTCTGTTTCCTTTTTCTGCTATTCAGGGCTGCTGCGGTGAGTTTGTGCTCATCTAAATAAAATTCTTATGGTGCTTTTCTTGTGTGAGGTTGGGTTGTTGCTTTGTTAGTGGAGCATTTGTTTTGTGTGGGTAGCTTTTCTGTACACTTGTGTTTCTAGATTGCCGTTGTGGTCTCTGCTGATTAAGATGTCCAGGAAGGGTAGTGAGCTGTTGTTTTTTCTTCTCTAGTAAACTGAATTCCTTTGAAGATGTTGTTTATGGTTCTTTGGGTTTTCTCTCATTGGTCTTTTCTATTATGGTGAAGGTGTCATCTGCATATCTGATCCATATTTTGGGTTGTATTTGTGGAAGTGCTATGGCTTCCAGACATTGCATGATGACCTCCGCTATAAGTCCTGACAGCGGTGATCCCATAGGTGTTCCTTTAATTTGTTGGTAAATTTGTCCATCAAATTGGAAATATGTGGTTAGGCAGAGCTTTATGAGATCCATAAACTTGGGTGTTTATAATTGATTCTTGCTGATAGCAGCTGAATAACCCTGAACTGTTTCTTAAATTATTTTCTCTTGCAAAAGATATGAATTGCTTGTTTCGTTATAAAGCTATCTCACAATAAGAAAAGGAAAATAATAAGGGAATCAAAGCATTTTTTCCTCCCACATCATATTAAAGAAAAATCCCCAGATATTGAAGCAATTAACATAAATTAGAGGGAAAATGGGTATTTATTTCCCCACTTCCAGTGATCAATAAGATGAAGTAAAGTAAGTAGGACCCTTGGAAAGTAAACTTCTAATTAAATATAGTGCAGTCCTTAAAACAATAAATGACTCTGCCTATCCACACTGATGCAGTTGGATTTTCTACTGAGGCAGGTAGATCTCTTTACCAAGTGAATAAAATACATATACAATTCCAGAGAAGAAAGCTGCTTTTGAAAGTCACACCACCTGCCAATCCATTGTACATTCAGAATATCAGAAGCAGAGTCTGAAAAAGTCTGGAGAATGTTTATTTAATATTTGGCAAAATTATGATCATATTTACTATAACTTATTTTTATCTATTTACAAGTAGTGCTTGACATAACAGTTCATTTAGTGTCCATTCAAAATTACAAAGAACTGAAAAAAATGAATTATGACCATTTTTTTAAAAAATTCCATTTATATCCCGCCCTTCTCCGAAGACTCAGGGCGGCTTACAAGCTTAGCAGTAGCCTTCGTTCTATGTATATGCCTGCTTATTAGGGCTTTCACACACCCCCAAGCAGCATTATTACAAAGTCAGCTTAATTGCCCCCAATAATCTGGGTCCTCATTTTACCTACCTCGGAAGGATGGAAGGCTGAGTCAACCTTGAGCCTGGTGGGATGCGAACCTGCAATAATTGCAGGCAGCTGGTGTTACTTAAGGAGGCATTAGCCCACTGCTCCACCAAGGCTCATTTTTCACATGATTATTGCAGCATCCTGTGATCATGTGATCAAAATTCAGATGCTTGGCAACTGACCCCCATTTATGACAGTTTCAGTGCCCTAGGGTCATGTGACCACCTTTTGTGACCTTCTGACAAACAAAGACAATGAGGAAGCCAGATTCACTTAACAGCTGTGTTACTAACTTAACTACAGTGATTCACTCAACAAATGTGTCAAGAAAGTTGTAAAATGGGGCAATATTCACTCAACAACTGTCTCACTTAGCAACAAAATTTTGGCTCAATTGTGGTCATAAATCAATGACTAACTGTTGTTGTATACCGCCTTTATTATTTTGCAAATTACTCAAGGCAGTGAGCATATCCAACACACCTTCTTCCTATTTTCCCCACAACAACAATCCTGTGAGGTTGGTTGGACTGAGAGAGAGTGACTGGCCCAAAGTCACCCAGTCAGCTTTCTTGGCTAATGTTTCTTGAAGCTCCTTTGAAGTAATTCATTGGTAACTTTCTCTTCTGATCACCATAGTGTTTTGAGAACAGGACAGCCAAAAGCATTATCAATGTGATTTTTCTTCTGAGTAGTAACAATGCTTGACTTTTCATTTGTGTGCCTCTATTTTATTTGATTTCTTTATGTCTGCTTTCAGACCTGTAAAGTTTATATAGTAATTTTATTATCAGTTACAATTTACAGCAATAACAAATAAAAAAGAATATAAAGAAAAAAGTAGAACTAGAGACCTGTAATTTTTGATAGCTTAAAAATAATGAAGATTTAAATTAGGGGTCTTCAAACTTGGCCCTTTTATGACTTGTGGACTTCAACTCCCAGAATTCCTCAGCCAGGCATGCTGGCTGAGGAATTCTAGGAGTTGAAGTCCACAAGTCATAAAAGGACCAAGTTTGAAGACCCCTGATTTAAAGGATTGTTCTTTATTTAATGTCAAGAGATAATTTGGGCTGTTTCCCTCAGCCCAGAGTAGAAATAGAATATGAAAAAAATGTATAAATATAATGACAAATATACCATTTCTAAGTGCATTTGTGAAGAATAAGCTGAAGTATTTTTAAATAAAAGGCAGAATATTGCTTTCTGCCCCTAATTTGGAGAAGCAAGATTTATGTAGGAACTTGGTTATACAAAGATATCCATTTATATTTTTTCAGACAAACATGCAATTTAATGCTATTATGTTCCATGTTACTACTTTATGAATGAGGAAAAATATTTTTCACCTAAGATGTTCTCTTATTATAAATATTTGAAATTAAGACAAAATAAAATTATTATGGTTTGTCTTAAACAATAATGCAGATTTATAAAATGATTAATGATTTAAGAAGTATATTCTCTACCTGAATTTAGAGATTCAAATGTTATTCCATCCAGTGAGCACTAATTCAGTAAGGGTGGTTCTTGGGGGGGAAAAAGCTGTCATCATACAATAACAGCTTCACAAAAGCAGAAGGGTTGAACCTGTGTTATTTTTGCTTGGTTCACATTTGAATGCCATCAGTGGAATCAGGATGAGTCCAAATTCAATTTAGCAAAAAAGAACTGTCCAATCACATCTTCAAAATAAATCATACATTTGATGAACAAAAGACTTTACAGATAGTCCTTGTTTAGCAACTGCCTCATACAGTGACCATCCTCACATTTATGTGAATAATCCTCTCATTTATGACCTTTGCAAAGTCTGTAAAGCAAATGAAAGCTGAAGTACTGTATGACTGTAAAATGATGATATTCACTTAGTACTTGTTTCTCTTAAGGGCTGAGTTACCAGTCAGTAACTGACAGTATATCTGTATTTAAAATATAATATTAAGCTACAACTAAAGATATAATACTGATTGAAAAATGCGAACAATGGTACATATAAATTATAAATATTATGATTAGGGAAGCCTCAAATAGCTAGGTGATATACCAAGATCCTGGGTTCAATCCCTATATCTCCAATAAAAACTATATTACAAAATCTTATTTCAGACTAGATAGACACAATATACCTATATCTGTAACATTCCAGGTTTAATCCATGACATGTCCATTTTAAGGTTTCATGTCACATTTTGTATGGGAAACACAGAATACTGCTAGAAGAAGTACTACGTGGCATTGCAACAAGAATGACTATACCAGAGCATTTTAGATATAAAAGAATATGAAAGAATGTGGATTTTTAAGCTAATAAGATAATTTTATTTTTTAAGATTCCATCCACAATGTCTAAACTAGCATTTGCATTACCTCAGCAGGTGGGATCTCAGTTGCTTCTCCTATGGTCTTTTTTAGCATTTAAAATACAGCTGGGTGTGGCCCATCTGTCATTGCAATTAATTCTATAGTTTTATTTTTTTTAAAAAAAGGACAAGGAAGAGGAAAATTGGTTGAGTCTTATAAAAGTTACTAGCACTTATTTTGCCATAGAAAGAAACATTTATATGTGCCATGTATTAGTTCTAAAATCATGGAGACAGGCAAAATAAGTCCATCATGCAGTTGAATGTTAAAATTCAGTTTCTATTCAAATATCACACAAGCCCATTTCCATGATGGGAAGGCTGTCTAACCATACTCTCCATCATTTTTCAGCAAGCTTTCCTTTCATCCCCCATATGCTGGTACTGAACTTACAAAAAGAGAAGGCTAAAAGAGATAAATGGAGCTCCTGGTTTCAGAGTTTTTATCTGGGGCTGTGCTATCCATATGTTTGGGGGCTTTACCTTTGACAAAGAGATATTACCACCAGCATGTCATATCACACGCTATTCTGCAAAATTTGCTGATTGCATTTTCTTTAAAAAAATAAAATGGGGGAAACACAGGATTCCTAATCCATTTTGGACTATGGTTCATGAAGAAGATGCTTGATACCTTTCCAGCTGATATTCACTCCAGGGATTGGAAGAAATAGTGCAGAATCACCATATTGCTTTTGTCACTGTCTTAACAGACTTCTCTTCTGGAATGTTCTTATCCCAATCTAGCCTAAATTCTTTGCATTTTTTGATGGTCTTCCAACCCTGTTTGACTTCCATGTCCCAACAAGGTTGGCCAAGTGCTACAATTCATTGAGGCTAGACCAAGAAACAACATCTAGAATACTCTGCTTTAAGTTCTCATGGCAGTTCCTATGAGATATCTAGTTCCATGAAGTTTCCGTTCAGATTATTTGACTCAAATGAAAGATGGGTAGTCAGTTCCCCATATCTATTATCTGTTTCTTTTACCTATCTTGAACTTACTAGATACAGCTACTGTTGCTAAAGTAGATACCTGTAGTATTTTGATATATTTTAACATATTTTGAAATGTTTATTTTTGTGAATAGTAGAAAAATAGCCATTTTCACAATCACTTTATCCCTCGCCAATTGTTGCAATAGCAAAAATTTCATAGAAGTCAGAATAGCTAACTTTTTCATTCTCAGCTACATTTTCTGTAGAGATCATATAGGGGATTGAAAAAATAACGTTCTGCATTTAGAATAATTCGCTACAGAACAGAAATGTAATGCAAACAGAAATATAGTTAGAACTTCCCATCACATTTCTGGCAAGTTGAAGTAAGATTCTTGATAGTTCAAGAATAATTAATAAGTAATTCTACAGAAGACCATATTAAATACTTCAATAGTAACCCTAAATTGTGCATTGCTTAGTGAAAGGATGAAGAAATTTCATTGCATTGGTATTTCAAATCAAGATTGTAACAATAGAGGAAGGTGGAAAAGGAAAGAATCTTTTAGGAATTTCAATTATGAATTTTATCAAACATTTTAAGAAGAAAATAACAGAAAACAACCAAAGCAAAGGGGAAAAAGATGCAGAGATACAGTACAGTAAATAAAGAAATTACTGATGCTCAGTTAGTGTTCAGTATATCCTTGAGACCATTAGCCAAAATTAATCATAAAAATCAGAATACCTTTTTCTACAATAAAAAAAAAAGAATTTTAGAGATTTCTGAGCTGAAAGTTCTCACCATGTTGTTTATAAATACAAAAACAAGAAAAGAAATCTTTAAAAACATTATAGATTAATGTTTAATTTCTAACTTCCCTTTGATATACAATATTTTTAAACAATCAAAATTGTCATGTATTTCTGATTTCAATTCTTTAGTCAAATTGTCTCTCTCTTTTTTTAAAAAAGAAAACCTATATTATGGGTAGTTCTCAACTTACAACCATTCTTTTAGTTACCATTTGAAGTTACAACATACCGGTAATTGGAAAATGTGACTTATGATAAGTGACTTTTTCACACTTAACAGCACTGCATTGCAGCATTGCAGCATCCCTGTGGTCACATGAACAAAATTTGAGCACTTGGCAACTGGCCTGCATTTATGACAGTTGCAGTGTTCCAGGATCATGTGATTCCCTTTTGTGACTTTCTGACAAGCAAAGTCAATGGGGAAACCAGAGTCACTTAAAAACCACGTTACTAAATTAACAACTACAATGAATCACTTAACAATTGTGGTAAGAAAGTTCATAAAATGGGGCAAAAATCACTTAATACCTGTCTTGCTATGTCATAGAAATTTTGGGCTTAATTGTGCTCAGAAGTAAAGGACTACCTGATATAGATGTTTAAATATGCCCTAAGTACTCATAATATGAAATATACACAGAAAGTGCTCTTGATTAAATTTGGATAAACTTCTCTTGTGTTTCTGTGCTACTAATTGCCATTACTATATATTTTCCAAGTTGAAGTTCCCAGTCTGATATTGATAGTAAAGTATCTTTCTGGGGCTGTGGTAGATTTATCCTCATGGTGCTGAACATGCTAGTATGTTAGTAAATTGTGGATTGTTAGAATGTTACTAAATTCTAGGTTGTTTTGTTTGCTTGGTAATATATCTTAGAATTATTCCTAGTAGAATTTAAAAAAATCTGTAATTTCATTTCAAATTTTATTTCTAAAATTTTCTAAATTGTACTATGCATTTCTTTCCACATGTGGATTGCATTCTAAATACCTGTTGGCTCCCATTGTCAGAAGAAAAATAAATTTGTATGTTAGTCTAGAATAAGTTATGGAAACTAGAGGAATGGAAAATCCAATTTCCACACTGCTCTTTATTCAGTCAGTATATATTTTCCATTGCAGCATACTGTACTCCTATTTGTATGATCCAGCATGGATTGAACTTTAAACTCTCACTGCATACCACATTAGTTGTAGCAAGTTTGAATCTTGGATATTCTTGCAGTGTCCTTGGTTAAGATTGAACACAGAATAAGAATCCAAGTATCGGGGCTTCAGATATAGCCTTGATTTACTTTAATAACACAACTGATGTACTTCAGAGTCTGTATAAAATTGAACTTTGGAATAAGAAATCAGATTGCTACCATTTTAAATTTGTAGTAAAATTAGTAAACCTGAGTTAGAATCTTACTGAAGCATGAAGATTTTGGCTGTTTCAAATAATTCATTGATTATGGGGATATAAAAGACATTTCACTGCCCCTAGGTAAGTGCAGTGCATCCAATTCTTAGTGGCTGGATTTGATTTTATTAGGTTGTCTTTCTCCCTCCCACCACCCCTGTCTAAGCAAGTCAGCCAGGAGTAAAGCAGTATGATATCATTAACCAATTAAAGGCTTTCATTTAGCAAAGCTCTGGGGCATCCTTGAAAATTAAGATAAGACATAGTCAAAGTTAAATACATTATGAATGAACCAGTTGGAAAGGATCCAAAGAAGCACAGAAGAAAATTAGTTGACTGAATTCAGTGCCAGAAGATGAAGCAGGAGCCAAGATAAGTACAACTTTAAAAGAGATTAGACAATGGATAACTGACAGAGACCTCTAGCAATACAGCAGCTACAATACAACAGTGGGAAGCAGTGTCAGCTTCTTAGATCACACGTGAAGCGAAATATTTTCATATTCCTCATTTGCAATGTACATAGCTATGGAAAATGTCTCAGGAATATATTGTCAGTCCAAGAGAAACCAGAGACATAAATGGCCATAGAGAACTGAAGATCTGATACAAGAAATCCTATTTCACTACTAATTGGATATTTGAGCCATTCTCATTTGCCAGAGATCTTATTGCTAGATCACTGAATACAAATACACTTAAGCTGCCTAAGTGTGCCTATAAAATAGTGACTATCATGAAACAGTTTGTGTAAGGGGGGAAAAAAGCTAATATTTAAGCTGCAAAATTTTCAAGCAGAGACTAAACAACCATTTGTTCAGAATGATATAGGGTCTCCTGCTTGAATGACGGTTGGACTAGAATAATTCCAAGATCCTTTCCAACCCTCTTATTCTATCTTCTAAATACTACTCCCACCTCAGGCATGAAAGCCAGCTGAATGACTTTGGGTCAGTCTCTCTCAGCCCAACTCACCTCACCGGTTGTTATTGTGGGAGAAATAGGAGGAAGAAGAAATATTATACGTGTCCACCATCCTGTGTTATTTATAAAATATAAATAACTGGGATAAAAATTAATAATAAATAAAAATCTGGTCTAAACATCTGTCTCACTGTGCGACCAACTATGATAATGTTTGCACATTCATTGTACGTACCTTTATTCTGATTTTGGTCTTTGGTTGCAATTTGCACTGAATACCTAGGGATGCTTGTACAGCTACTCAGATTTAAGTCAATATAATTTTATTTATTTATTGTCTGATGATTTATTTATTTATTGTCTGATGACTAAACAAATAAATAAATCAGTCTATGTTATCTGTACTGGCTCAACAATTTTGTTTTGATGACTGAACTATACCTTTCAAAGATCCTGGAGAACTGGGGAACTACCTAGAGGACTGGAAAAGAGCTAATGTAGTTCCCATCTTCAAAAAAGGAAAAAAATGGATCCAGGAAACTACAGACCTATCACCCTGACCTCAATACCTGGGAAGATTCTGGAAAAGATAATCAAATAATGAATCACCAAACACGTAGAGGCAAATAAAGTCATTACTAAAAGCCAACATGGGTCTGTCAAAAACAGATCATGCCAGACAAAACTTATTGCATTCTTTGACCAAGTGACAAAATTAGTAGACCAGAGGAGTGCTGTGGATATAATTTACTTGGACTTCAGTAAGGCATTTGATAAAGTAGATCACAACCTACTACTTGATAAGATAGAAAAATGTGACACCACCACAGACAGCATCACCACCGGATGGATTCGTAGTTGGCTGACCAGCCATACTCAGGGTGTGGTCCTCAATGGAACTGCATCTACATGGAAGGAAGTGTGTAGTGGGGTGCCCCAGGGCTCTGTTCTGGGCCCAGTGCTCTTCAACATCTTCATCAATGATTTGGATGATGGGATAGATGGGGAACTCATCAAATTTGCAGATGACACCGAGCTGGCCGGAATAGCCAACACTCCAGAAGATAGGCTTCAGATACAGAAGACTTGAACATTGGTCGCTATCTAACAAAATGAAATTCAATGGTGAAAAAGGTAAGTTCTACATTTAGGCAAGAAAAACCAAATGCACAGGTGTAGTATAGGTGGTACCTTGCTCAATAGCAGTAACTATGAGAGGGATCTCGGAGTCCTAGTGGGCAATCACTTAAATATTAAACAGCAGTGTGCTGTAGCTGCCAAAAAAGCCAACACAGTGCTAGGCTGCATTAACAGAGGAATAGAATCAAGATCCCATGAAGTGTTAATGTCACTTTACAATGTCCTGGTAAGGCCACACTTGGAATACTGCATCCAGTTTTGGTCACCATGATGTAAAAAAGATGTTGAAGGAGACTGGAGGCTAAAACATATAAGGAACGGTTGCTGCAATTCGGTATGTCTACTTTAATGAAGAGAAGGACGAGGGGGGGGGGACATGATAGCAGTGTTCCAATATCTCAGGGGCTGCCACAAAGAAGAGGGAGTCAAGCTATTCTCCAAAGCACCTGAAGGTGAGACAAGAAGGAATGGATGGAAACTAACCAAAGAGAGAAGCAACCTAGAACTAAGGAGAAATGTCCTGACAGTTAGAACAATTAATCAGTGGAACAATCTGCCTCCAGAAGCTATGAATGCTCTTTTAAGAAGAGACTGCACAACCATTTGTCTGAAATGGTATAGGGTTTCCTGCTTGAGTAGGGGGTTGGACTTGATGACCTCCAAGGTCCCATCCAACTTTATTATTGTTTTTGCTGTTGCTGCTGCTGCTGTTGTTGTTGTAGTAGTAGTTGTAGTAGTAGTAGTAGTAGTAGTAGTAGTAGTAGTTGTTGTTGTTGTTATTATTATTATTATTATTATTATTATTATTATTATTATTATTATTATTATTATTATTTCCCAGTAAAGGAATGACATCGCATTTCTTCTGACTATGTACAACAATTGTATCACCATTATTTATCCACTGTAGATTATAGATTTTTCTTCTTTTTTTACATTGAAGAAGATAAATTAAGTTCTTTCAATTGGCAATGTGAGAACAAGTGTCTCTTGTCCTTCTTGGCATTGGCCAGTTAATGGACTGAGTATCATTACCTCAAGCACTTTATTAGCAGCATTGTGAGACTTTTTATATCTTGATGCCATTAAGGAAATTGGCCAGCTAAATCTGCATGGGTGGGAAAACATTCAAGTCAGGCTATTTCTGCAGTTGCAGGATGAACTATATATTCTACTTGTTTGAGGTGTTTCAGCAATATATTGATTTTTTCATTAAGCATTTGAAATTATTATCTCTTCTAGTGATGTAATCTTTTATAGTAAGTGCTTAAGCCAGTATATCAGGCACAGATCACTGGCATTCATACTTCCCTCTACAATACACAACATAAATTAATGGCTCCTTCTGGCAGCACAGAGAGAAATTAAAGCCTTACAAACAAAAATGCTTGCCATTACAGCTATATAGTCACTGGCACTTGGCCCATAAATGACAGTTGGATCCATAAATGACAGCCACATAATGACCCCTATCAGTATAAATCATATGAATACATTTGGGAATATTTTCATATATAACAAATAACTTTTATACCGTATTTTCCGGCGTATAAGACGACTTTTTAACCCATGAAAATCTTCTCAAAAGTTGGAGGTCGTTTTATACGCCCAGTCGTCTTATACGCCAGAAAATACTATTCACCTCTCTGATCTTTTCTCTTTTCTGCTGAACAGCGGGATCGCTGGGTGAATGGAGGTAGGCGATGGTGACCCATGGTTAAGCGGCCAATGGTGAACGGGTGATGGAGGGCAAACTCTCGTCAGCTCCTGGGGCGGCTACTGCAGCCGCTGCCATTGCTTTCTGTAGGACTGGCCATGCTGGCGCTTCCAATGCTGGCTGTCAGGTCCCCGAAAAGAGGAGGGGTAGGCGGTCCCCAGAGGCGCGCTGTTCGACAGTAGGAAGGGAGCACCTTTGCTCCTGCCGAGGCACCGCCTGACCCGCGCCGACCGGAAGAATTGCTTGCCTGGTCACGGAGTGCGGAACAGCGGTACTTGGCACCCCTCTTGCCCGCAGACCATGCAGCGGCCCTCGCCAGCTGGCCTCGGCATGGCCGCCCCAAGCCCAGCTCTCTAGTGCGTCTTCCGAGCCCGCCTGGCCAACCGTCTCCTGGGTGGGGCTTGGCTCCAGACGCGGCGGCTGCTCCATCTGCAAATGCTATCTCAGAGCTGAATTGCACTTGGCTGTGCAGGCTGCCAAAAGGCGGGGACTCAGAGTTCCCATGGTGGTTGTGGCTTCTGGCGTGCTGTTTGCAGAGTCTGGCCTGGAAGAGCGTGTGGCTTTGCACCATTTGCATCAGACGGGGCTGAATCTGAATCGGGCTTGTGTCGGACACTTGGCAACTGGCATGTAAGTATTTTCCAGCGTATAAGACGAAAAATCTTGAAAATCTTCTCAAAAGTCAGGGGTCGTCTTATACGCCCAGTCGTCTTATACGCCGGAAAATACGGTACATACAGAGAATAAATCTTCCTGAATATTCAAATCATTAGATGCTGCTAATCTAATTTAGCTGACTGTGTATACACACATAGAGAGAAATAAAATTATCAGTCTAAATCAGGCTTAACAATAGTGGTGGGATTCAGCCAGTTCGCACCAGTTCGGTAGAACTGGTAGCTTTTTTTTTTGCCCAGGCCCATAATGGACTTCTGGAAGCAGCATCCACACAGAGAACTGGTTGTTCACATATTTGAATCCCACCACTGCTTAACAACCATGACCTTCTGTGCTGATATAATTCCAGAAGAATTGATTTGGGGATATTAAATGGAAGGAAAATCACAATTAGAAAAGTAAGAATTTTGTTCTGTCTCAGGTGTCTCAAGCATTTTGCCAAACACCTTCCTTTAGTGTAATCTTAATGTACACACCTCCCCTAAAAATCCAGAAAACAGTTTTCATCCATAAAATGAACCTGCTCAGGGAAAGTACGTATCACAGTTTAGGAAACCTGCTTCATACATTACAGGAGTCCCTGAGTTATAACTACAATTGGGACTATACAATTTACCATTAAGTGGTGTGGTTGTTAAGTGAGGCATTATGTGACAGAACCCAATTTTATGACTTTTTGTGCCGCAAATCACTGTGGTTATTAACATGAGACATCACCTCACTGCAGCTTGCAATCTTCTTTGCCCTGTGGCCATTGTAAAAGTGTCACAGTTGCCAAGCACCTAATCATGTGACTTTTGGCATGCTGCAACATTTTTTTCAATGCCATCCTAATTTTTGTCACTAAACAAATGGTTGTAAGTCAAGGACTACCTGTATGTACAAATATTCTATACTGGGAGAATTAATACTGTTGTGTAGTGAGTTCTTCGTGCAGGAAAGGAGACGAGGCAGGTGAGTACAACAAAGTTCATGGTTTATTGCTTGCAGGATCTGAATAGAGAGTTGGGCTGCAGCTTGCAGCAATTCATAGCCTGGCCCCTAAGTGGCAGCCAATAGGTTTAAAGTAACCCATTGCCGCCTAGGGGCAGCCAATAGCAGCACTGGAGACCTGGAGTCTGGGTTGCTGGAGAGCTGTTAGCTGCTCCAGCTTACCACATGGTGTTACAAATGAGCCCCATACATAACAAATACAATAGTAAGAAATGTTTCAGGGGAGCACCCATGATTCCTCACTACCTTTATATATTTTATTTATTTATTTATTTATTTTAATCCCATTTATATCCCACCCTTCTCCGAAGACTCAGGGCGGCTTACAATTTAAGCACAAACCAATGTGCTTAGCAATAGCCTTCATTCTATGTATATGCCTGCTTATTAGGGCTTTCGCCCCCCCCAAGCGGCATTATTACCAAGTCAGCTTATTGCCCCCAACAATCTGGGTCCTCATTTTACCTACCTCAGAAGGATGGAAGGCTGAGTCAACCTTGAGCCTGGTGGGATGCGAACCTGCACTAATTGCAGGCAGCTGGTGTTACTTAAGCAGGCATTAGCCCACTGCTCCACCAAGGCTCTTTTCTATAACAAGTCAGAAATAGCTTTCTAACCAAATGCTTCACACATATATAGTCATGGCACCAATTTATTAGTCTCAAGACAATATGGACTGCAGGCCGTCACCTATTGTTACAGATAGAGAAAGAAAACAGACAGGAACTAAAGAATATCTCTAATGACAGTGAAGAAAAAAAGAGTCACTATTATGTCAGTATGTATTTAGCAAAATATGCAAAGACAGTTATAAAAATTCTTCAAAACTGGCATATTGGACTGATTCAAAAGGCAGGAAGTATGTACCACTAACTGTTTACTGGCAAAGTCAAATCTAATAACAGTATCACCTCTTTCCATTGAAAAACAAGCCACTTTGTTTTTCTTCTCAGGCATGAAAGACACTATGATATATATGACAGATTCTTTTCTTAATACAAGTCACTATTTCAGCATGCCCTGGCATAATTTGGCTGCATGAGGGAATATTATGTAAAAAACCTCTCCTCCATATCAGCTTTAGAAAAGCCATGTTAACCTGAAGGGCAAAAGTCTTTTAGAAAAAGGGTTTAGATATAATTATTAGAAGTAAAGTGACTGCAAAAGATCCTCCTGTCAAGACTGACAAAACTAGGAAAAGAAGAAAACAAAACTGGACAGCTTTATAGTGGTCAAAGCATGAAGCTAGAAAGTGGGAGATTCTGACTTCAAGTCCCACCTTAGCCATGAAAGTCAGCAGTCACTCTCTCTCAGCCTAACAGGATGTTGCTGGGGCGAAACAGGAGGAGGAAGATGTGTGTCGGACATGTTCGCCATCTTGAGTTATTTGTAAAAATAATAAAGACAGGATACTAAATGAATGAATGAATGAATGAATGAATGAATGAATGAATGAATGTCAGTCATACCTCTGGTTAATCATGGAAGGAGAAAAATGTCTGTGAAAATTCTCAGTCATTCAGGTCATGGTTATCCCAAAATTATTTTTTTCAAAAGGCAGCTGGACTTTCTTTGTTTTGCTTGAAGACATTTCACTTCTCATCTAAGAAGCTTCTAAGAACTCAACTTAAGAAGTTTCTTGGATAAGAAGTGAAATGGGATATGGAAGGAGCAACGATGTAGAAATCCCTGGGTATGGTTTTGTTCTGCATTCCTCTAAAGCTCAATGACAGGCTGGATCCTGTACCAGACTGAGAGTAATCTTCTGAAGACTTGACCCTCTTCTTTGATCACTACAAAGCTGTACAGAAATTATTTAATTAGGTTGATTCTCCTCCTTTCACCTCCCCAATTTATTTCCATCCATTTGATACAAATTTCATACTCAGGAATATCACAGGCCAAATTGTGGTTCAAAGAGGGGTTTTAGTAGGTGTGGGAAGTCAACCCCCCCCCCCGAGAAGGAAATATCCTTTATGACTGACCCTGTGTTTACTTTCCACATAACCTGTGTGGTGCCTGAGTTCCCCTATTTCTTACCACCTGTTTGGTTAGAGCACTTTGTGTAGCACTTGCTATTAAAAGTTGATTTTGCTTGATAGCGAGGTTGATATTCTTGTCCACAAAAACACATCTATGTTACATGCACTGATAGCCCTGTAATTTTTTGACTGCCGGGGACAGGGATGTTCTGTATAAATTAACTCACTGTCCCAGTTGTTTAGTTTAAATATTCCTCCAGAAAATCTGTGAGTTTATTGCCGAGTAACTCAGTCCTTTTATTTGATGGATGCAAACCGTCTCTTTTGTACATTGTTTCATTGGACCAGCTACAGACATTGTGACTAATATAACCAAAGCCTTCCCCTTTACACCACTCCTTTATCCACATATTGAATTCTGCTCTGAAAAAAGTAAGTCTACAGCCTATCCTGCTAGGTTCCTGCCCCAAGCTTTGGAAATCATTCTGCAATGTGTTGTAAATGGGTTTTATTTGTCTATCCTTTTCCTAACACATGACCAGCATTTTTCAAGTTGCAAGTCCTTAAGTCCTAACATGTTGCAAATGTTCAGTTCAGAAGCTCTAGCATGATTCTTGCCCTCTGTCATTAAAACTTGGAGGAACAACTTCCTGCAAATTCCAAAGGGTGGGGGACCAGGCCCCCTCAGGTGATTTGCAATTCATATCCCTGACTAGGGAAGTAGCAGGAAAGAGATCTCCAAACCTAAGCCCTGAATATCTTGCACTGGTGGATTCAGATTGGGAGTCCTAGGGCTCACTATGTGGAATTTAAGAAAATTTAATAGCCTGGCTTGCATACTGGCTAACCTCAATTGGACCTTACAAACCTGGATGCACTGAACTAAGAGCTAAGGCAGGAAACAACCCTTGAAAATGGGCAGCCAGTGGTTATGGCTGTGAAGAATTTTGAATTTTGCAAATCTGACTGGAAACTCAAAGTGACTTCCAGCATTTAAAAAGAATTGGCACAGAATATTGGAAAGTATAAATTTCTTTTCCACCTAACAGAACTTTTGCCCTGACCTTTGGACTTTTATGGGTTGGAAGCTCCCCTTTTGGGAGCCACTGCAGGGATCTTTTTCTGCTTGCCTCTATTACTGTCTTCTTTTTTTTGTGGCTTAACAGTTGTTTACCAAGTCTCCCTGACCAGATCAATTTTAATCTTTTGCCAGTAACTGTGTCATTCACACACTTATGGTTCAAAGGGGGGATTTGTGGGAAGTCAGCCCCCCCCCCCAGAGAAGGAAATATTAAAAGAGCAGAATATATTTCCCTAAAGGATTTTAAAAGCAGAAACAAACTCTGCCCCCAAGTCTCTCTGTCCCAAGCAGAAACCAAGTCTGCAGAAATACAGATAATCTTGTCAGAAAGACTGGAGTCAGAAAGCTGGGATTAGGAAGAAAGATCTCTAGAGTCAACACCAAAAATCTAAGAGTCATCAGCCACAGCCCCAGGGAAGCAGGATATGACCCTTGGGACATAATAGGATTAACCCACCACCATCAGAATACTGGAAAGGCACACCCAGACTCAGGTCAGAATATGTGACACAGGAAATACAAAAAAGGCTCCAGAGGGTATAAAAAGCCACTCCCTACATTTGCTCATTCTTTTTCTTCCAGAGCCTTCTTCCTGTCTGGCTCTCCTCTTCAATAAACTGCAACCTTCTTTCTAAAGCAGTCGCCATGTTGTTTATCCCTGGCTTGGATGAATCATGATGAAGACTTTTCCTTCAATATAGCTGAGGCTTTGATCAAAAACATTGAAATATTCCTTCTACCCACTCACCAATCTTCCCCAACTAACAAAGCATCAATTGTAGTAATTAACCACACTTTCCAGGGCAGCTACTTTTATGCAGGAAGAAAGCCTATATAAGCAACCAGAATATATAGGAAGGGTTCAATTTTTGTCCCAAAGGTGCTTGTCCATCAGGACAAGATTCAGCAGTCCATCTGCATTTAAAAGACAAAGGCCACTCTTTTGAAGACAGCAAAGTCCACATTTTGATTTGAAAGATGGTTCAAAGTGGCCATCTATGTCAAAACTGAATGGCCTTCTCTCAATAGAGGGGGAGGGATACGACAACATCTATCTCCAAGACAACCTCTGTCTACAAAGAATAAAAATCCTTCCTTTCCTCACCATTCAGTCAGAGCTGAAGAAGCTTCTTGGATGAAGAGCAAAATGTCTTCAAAGAAAAACAAGAAAGTCCAGTTACCTCTTGAAAAAGCACCTTTGGGACAACCCTAACTAGGATGACTGAAATTTGATTATGCAATTATTTACCTTTGTTGGTATCTACTGTGAACTATTTGTGAAATGTAACTTCTAAAACATGAATGACTATGAACTTTTTAAAGTAAATCTGTGAACTATTTTAATGTAAAATAGTTCTGAGTGAGGTCATGAGCAATCATGCTTAATTATACATGGAATGGTTATACAATGGAATTAATTATATAAACTAATGTGCACTATTAGAAATACATCAATTAAGAAATTAAAAATATACATACAGCACACACTGACACATACTGTCATGCCCCCCTCAGAGGCTGGTTCAGAGGAAGAGGAGGAAGAGTTGGAGCTGGAACTGTCTGACAGGGAAGGCATGCCAGGGCCTGAGGATGATGCTGTCCTGGCCCCCTCAGGCATTGGGAGAGGTGGTCGACCAGATGGAGAGCTGCCTGCCTGCACAGACACAGGGGAGGATCATCTACTGACCAGCAGTGGTGCTGATAGGCAGCCAATCTACTCTAACAAGGAACAGCTGCCTCCCCCACTTGATCCAAGGGCAAGGAGAGTGGAGTGTAGGCAAGCCCAGAGAAGGGCTGAAAGGCTACTGGGGAGGAGGTCTCCCCATCCCTTCTCACTAGGAATACCTGGAGAGGAGTGACTTAAGGAGAAGCCATGGAGAGTCAGTCTTTGCCAGGAACAATTATTTACTCTGGCTTACATGCCCCTTGATTTTACTCATGGATGTTGCTGTTTGCCTTGCCTTGTTTGGAAGATTGCTCTTCTCATTTTGTTTTGGACCTTGTCCTTCTCTGGTGGCCTACATTTGGCCTTTGCTTCACTGGAGCTTTGGAACTGTTTTGACTGCCCTTGTTTGTGCCTGTACCCTGCCTGGTGGATTGGACTTGGAACCCTGGACCTTGCCCTGTGAGCATGCTCCTACTCTGGGGGCTTTCTTGGTACTGTAGGGGCTGTTGTTTTGGGAACTGAGGGTGTCTGCCTTCAGGGTAGCGTGAGGGTGGAACCTTACCAGTAGTTGGAGGGCTGTTGGCTGGAACATTGTTTAAGAGAAATAAAGAACTCTTTAGAGGCCTGCCTTGCCTTGACCACCTGGGTCATAATACATATACACAATACACACCAAACACATACAATATTACCTTGTGTGCTATCATTTTTTTTGTCATACTTGATCATTCCTTTCTTTGATATTGTATATTATATTCAGCTCAATGAGGGTACTCGGGACATTTAATCTTGAAACTTGCCTTGCCAGTTTGATTGCATGACTTGGGTCATTAAAGCAAATCTTGGCTTTTTTGACCCACCAGTTAAACCAGTTAATAGGCTTGACTATCCTGAATTTTTCCATTTTAATTGGGAAGGTCTGAAAAAGAAAAAGAGCTTATGCTTATGCAGTTTTTAAGAGCTTAGAATATGATAAATTGTGAGTGAGAAATGCCTTCCTTACAGTATATATAATTACCCTGATTTAAAGGTGAATATGTACTTAAATTTGATTTAAAGTGGAATATATATTCTTGGGAAGGAGCCAAATGTTTAGTCACACATCTGCTGAGTACAGCCATGTGTTTGTCCTGCTGAAAATATATTTAAAAACAGAGGGCAGCTACCTAAGATGCTCACAATATATATTTAATATTCTGTGTTTGGACATAACTCATTTAGTAGCAGCATCACAAATAATCTGTTTATTTATATTTGTTTAAATCTATTATTTACGCCTGACAAGTAGTTGGTACCTCACACAGATCTTTCTGATTAGGCATCATGTGAACCCTGCAATAGCACTCTAGCTATCACTTTCTGCACCAATTGCAACTTTTCAAGGTTATCACCATATACAGTACATTACTATATACAAGATAGGTTGTAAACATGCTGATCTGGAACTCATATTCTAACATTCCATTTTATAGAATTATATATTTGGAAGCAAGCTCAGAGACCATATTATCCACCCGTGATTTGTGCAGGACCTGCTAATATTTCCCCAAATAGAAAATGCCTTTTCAGATCTGCATCCAACCAATACATCTCCTCACAAAATCAAAAATTCAATATTGTGCAAGCAGAGTTAGTATATTTAGTATGGATTGGCTTATTTAAAATCACCATGAAAAGGAACTACTTATTGCCAGTAAATAATCATGACTAAAAGACTCATCACCTGAAGTGTCAAAAGAGCACAAGCCTCTTTCAGAGGCTGGTGGGAATTGAGCTTTTTTTTTTTTAAATAAGGCCAAATTTGTTCTGAACCCAAAATATTTTTTGAAGCTGCCAGTTTGCTACAAGCGATGCATTTGGTCTTCCTGATTATACAGAAACTATTGGCAATTATATGCAATATGCTCGCCTAGATGATGCTAACCAGATGCTGTTTTCTGAGTTGTAACAACACCAATTGAAACTGGGGAAAAGAATCCAGCTACAATTAAAAATACTGGATAAGTTTTTAGAGAAACAGATCCATACAGAATAACTGTTTAATATTCAGAGTTTCTATTTAGATTTACATGTAAGCTTACATAAATGAATTTCATAGAATTTATAGAGTTGTTGTTTTGGTTGTAATATAATACTCAGCTGAAATATATCATTGCAATGGATGGAAACTAGTCAAGGAAAGAAGCAACCTAGAACTAAGGAGAAACTTCCTGACAGTTAGAACAATTAACCAGTGGAACAACCTGCCTCCAGAGGTGGTGAATGCTCCAACACTGGAGGTTTTTAAGAAGAGACTGGACAGCCATTTGCCTGAAATGGTATAGGGTTTCCTGCCTGAGCAGGGGGTTGGACTAGATGACCTACAAGGTCCCTTCCAACTTTATATTATATTATATTATTATTTAATTGTCAGGACCCACCTCAATCCACATCTTAGGAAATAAAAACTCTTGGATGCAAGTTTGTCCAAAAGGAAAAGTTTACTAGGATGAGATTGATTGTGGCAATACAAGACGGGATCTAACAGAGTTACATTTCAATCCTATATAAAGCATTCCCATTTCAGCCCCCTCCCCTCATCCATTTGGTCAGGCTCACATCATTTACTTAGGTGTCAGGCCCTTTTGTGGGAAAGAGAACTCTCCTTGTGTTTATTGTTATTGCTTCTTCCTTTTCAGCTGCAAATGGAGATGCAATCCAGATCTCTCTCTCCCCCTGTCCCCCTCAGATCAAAAGCTACCCTGCTCTTTGAAGACAGCCTATACAATCTGAGTAACCATCCTCTTCCCCCCCCCCTCAGAGATATGGCAGAATCCCCAGAATAAGCACAATATTCTACCCATACATTTATGAAAAGTGATATAAATGGATTCTGACAGTAATGGTATATAACAGCACTCTTGATATAAAAGCACTATGCAAACAATGGATGTGATATTTGGCACATACTTCAGCACGCTGAAAATCTGGTTTCCTTTCTCCATTTCACAAATCTAATGGTTAGATTAGACAAACACAGCTTTGAAAACAGACCTCAAGATGTCTGGATGAGATGATGAATGGGCTATAGAGTAGTCAGTGTCAAGATTTCATGAGGTAGAATTTGCTGCTTGCTCTATTTACCCTAATGCTCTACTCCTTAAGGACAAAAAAATCCCATTACTATATTTATTATATTTGATTTCTTTGACTAAAATGTGGTTCAGTTTGTCATGCAAATACAGCTTAAATAGATACAAATACATGATTTTCAGCTTTCTTGGGACAGAATTTTGGTGAAAAGAGAATTCACAGCACCAGGAAGGTAGGACTAATTCAAATTAGTTTAAACTGTATATTTGTAAGTTGTAAGCTGCTCAGAATCTTTTTACTGGTGGTAATAAATCAAATAATAATAATAAACTGAACACCTGTCATTCCCTCTCTTTCCCTTGCTTTCAATATTTGTAAGAATTTGTCACTTAGGTATATGTATATTACATTATTCTGTATTATCTTTCACTACACAATCACATAATGCCACATTAATCCTGAGGACATGCATTGAGACACATATGTACACACACACACACACTCACTCTCTCTCTCTCTCTCTCTCTCACACACACACACACACACACACATACTTATGTGTGTATAAGAAAGTATACCCTCAGGAAACTTTTTTTTAATAAATCCCATCCTTTCTGACTGACTGATGGATTAGAAAAAAATATTAAAAAAATATAAAAACACAATTTCCCCACATCCTGCATTGCCTTAATGAATTGGATTGGATGGAGTTTTTGCTCAGCTGCAGATTCTGTGTTTTGGGTCACCAGCACACTGCTTTGCTACTCTGGAAATCAATGAGCCAAATTATCATTCATATTTGCAATCTGTTTTCAACTGTTCTCTTCACTACTGAGCTCCATTATGCTGCATTGGCAAGCAGCTTTGGCTTTTAGACATGGCAACCTATGTGTTTGCCATTGGCATCATTATCACAAAGCTATAAAGCCCTAGAATAGAGAACTACTAGCAGTCCACTTTCAGTGGACAATTTAGCCAAGTGCTTCACAAACCAAATGTTAGCTGCTGAATAACAGCAAATAGAGGGCTTGAGGGAGGATGGATACCTCCTGGCCGTGAGGAAGGATAGATGCCTTGATTAAATTGTTCAGTTGGATCAGTTCAAATTTCATGAATTCAGGATCTATAACATCAAACTCCTCCATCAGATCCTCCCTTTGTTCTCCCATCCCCATGGCATATGTCAAAGAACCCAATCATTTATTCTTTCTCCCCTCTTGTCCTTGCCAATTTCCAATTGTAAACTTCAGGAAGCAGAATGTGAAAGTGCCATATAGGCTGATCAATTAATGAGCCACTGGCACTTATCTTTAAACTGTTCTATCCTCAACCCTCATTTGAAATCTCTAGCTTTTATCCTGAGCATAGTGGGAACTATAGAATTTTTACATGTATATTTCCAGAAATCATGATGGGAATTTAAGATTGAGTAAATATCCCAGTAAATTGGGTAATAATCCTAACAGTAACAAAACAAATTTGATGTAATAATTAAAACATCAGACTAGATACAAGATTCCTTGAATTCTAGCCCCACTTTAAGCACAAAGCTAACTGGGTGATATTGGACCAGTCACTCTCTTTCATCCCTAGGAAGGAGGTACCGTAATGGCAATCTGCAAAATCTTGCCAGGAAAACTGCAGGGATGTATCTAGGCATTCTCTGAGAATCTGACACAATTGAACAGAAGAAAAAGCAAATCAGTAGTTCCTATTATTATAATTTGAGAATAATCTCTTAATCAACTGCACAATATTATTTTTAACAATTTGTTTATAAAGAATTAAAACATAAAGCAATTTATGATTATATAGTGCTTAATGAACAAAAAGATTTTAACAAAAGATTTTAAACAGCGCAGATAAATTTTAGTTTAAATACCATAAGCTTAACAATGAATATGCAAGGATATAGTCAGACAATTATATTCAATGATTGTTGCCCTCAAAGACATTATTTGATGTGGAATGCTATTACTTTTTTCCTATTTAGAATTTTAGAAATGGAAATCCATTTTCTATGGCATTTCATATATGCAAAAAGGGTAATCAATATTTCACACTTGGTATTCTATGTCTGCCATCTGCCTACCTATCAAGTAAATATTTGTTTGCATTTTACGTGTTAACTCTTCTTTGCCACATAAATGCTGAACAATAGAAAAGTTTAATGGCTTCAATAGATTCAAGCTTCAATGCAGAAGAATTACTATGCTTAAAGGAGAGTTGATAGTACTGCTGAAGTGAAAAACAGCATACATTCTTTACTGGATTAGCTCCTCTATGAGACTTTTTCATACTGTTGATGAGATGTTTTGTCACTGGATTTTGAATGCAAAGCATTTCTCCTTTGCAAGCATTCATCCTTTTAATGAATATAGCTTTGGACATCCATGTCACTTTGCAGATGTAATTCACTTTATAGGCATTTATTTCTTAGGAATCTTTACTTCTTCGCTGCCCATATTTGAGTGCTGCACACTGCTATATTATTTTAGTGAAAAATTAAAAAGGGATGTATGATAAATCTGCCCATCTGGAGTATTTCCCAGCTTTAAAATCAACCAGGCAACTGCAGGTCAAGATCCCTATCTAAATCTGCTGTGATCCAGCCTTTTAAGCAGGTCAGACATTAAGGACTCAAAACCCACTCAGGCAGGAAGGCAGGGAGGCAGGCAGGCAGGCAGGGAGGCAGGCAGGCAGGCAGGAAGGAAGGAAGGAAGGAAGGAAGGAAGGAAGGAAGGAGAGTATGTCACTTACTTGCCTGCTGGGAACAGTTTAGTCTCTAAAGGCCACAAGGCATATTATACTAATGGAATGGTCTCAATCCCCCGCCCCCTTGTAGATTAGGTATTTTCAATTTTTATGGGTTTTTTGTATGGGGGGCATATTAAAAGTAGATGCTATCAATCTAGGTAATATTTCTCACATATACATTGCTTGATATTGTTTTGTGCAATGGATAAATAAATAGAAGACATCAGTTATACATCTTTTTTGTAAATTTTTGTGCTGGTCTGAGAAGCATGCTTCAGGACCCACAAAAACAGAATGATGAGACTGTATGTGTGCCCTGTGGATTGTTTGTGGCTGTAGGAGAAGGAGCAACAGAACCTGGGGGCAAATGAATCAGCCCAGAGTCTCTATGTAGCCACAAATAGACTAAGTCCAAACCCTGTTGATTTCTGTTGATCTTTGTCTAGTGCCAAAATAGTTCTAAACTTTAGTTTAGATTTCAGTGCTTAGGCATGTCTAATTCTAAATTGGAACTCCTAGTATGGTCCTGGTCTTTCACATCAGACATGCCCTAAATGTTTAGACATGCCAAACTGTATTTTTGTTAAAAAAAAATTGAATGGTCAGTGCAGGCTCCTTTAGAAACTCAATTTGAGAAAGGTGAGTGAAATAGCATTAAAGCAGTTTGTGATAAGTCAAAGGATTTTACCATTCAAAAGTATGAAATTCAGGCAATTTGACAACATCCTCAAAATCCCTAGAAAGGTGAGCCATTTGTCAGGTTATAATTTTGATTTTGGTTAGCAGCAGAGATACAGGCTATTAGGAAATCCCTGGTGGGTTACTTCATGGAAATTGAAGGGATTCTTTCTTTAAACTTTGTGATATACTAATGAAGGGAGGTGGTGGACTATTCAGCACCATACAAGGTTAGGTTTATTTTTTCTTGTTACTTATTCTGTGGAAAATGTTTGTGGCATCTGGAAAAAAATATGTGAATAAGAACCAATGTTCACCAATATAAAAGAACATATGTTATTCAAGGTTGAACTAAGAAGTCCTTGGTGTTCTCTGAATATCTTTAATTTGTGTTTCTACTTTGCTGCAAGTTTCTGTCCTGATGAGGATGTCCAGGAAGGGCAGTATGTTGTTTTCTTCTTCTCCTGTGAATTTTATTCCTTTGGATTTGTTTATTTTTTTCAGGTGTCTTCTCTAGTTATTCCCTTTTCCATTATGACAAAGGTAAATCTAGATACAAGTTCCATATTTTTGCTTGTATATGTAGAAGTGCTATGGTTTCTATATTCTATGTCACACTCTCTGCTATCAGTCCATGTTTCTCTAATTTGTTAGTATTTTTGTCCATCAAACTGAAAGTAGGTAGTGAGGCAGAAATTGATGAGATCCATGATTCTGGATATTTTGATCTTAGTGTATAATAAAAAAATTCACAAGAGAAGAAGAAAGAAGAAGAGAAACAATAACACACTCCTCTCCTAGACATCCTCATCAGCAGAAGAAATAATAACAAATTAGAAATATTGAAAAACTATTCACTGTGATCAAATACTGTACTACCAAAGTAATCCAGCCTCCCACAAGAATGTTATTCAGATGAGTATTAACACACTGCAGCAACCCAGAACATCAGGAAAAGAAACAGAGTACCTGTGCAACATCTTCCAACAAAATGGATATCCATGCAGCTTTATAAAAAAATCATGACCACTGAACACACTAGAGCACTATTAACCCAAGCTATGAAAAGAATAATGCAGCTATACATCAAAAACATCTCAGAAACAATTAACAGACCATTACAACCACACAGCACACAAATTAACTAAAGCTCCAATTCCAGAGCATCTTAAGTCAACCAAAAGACCCAGTAGGCCAAGAAGAAAAACAAGGAGTGATCTACAACTTACACGATAAAGACTGTAACAGCCACTATGTAGTCCAGACAGGCATAAGACTAGCAGAGGATATCCATGATTGCCAACTAGCAGTCAGACGATTTGAGGAAATCTCCTTAATTTCACAACATGAGGATGACTTAATCATAGTTTCAACAGGCAACTGTAAGCCTCCTAGACCAAGCCAAATTCAAAAATGCTCAAGGAATTCCTGGAAGGTTAGCACTCAGACAAATCAATAACAGACCAACGATATTTACACACTATTCAAAAGAAACAACAAAAAAAGCTAAAAATAAAGTTGAAACACCAGAATGCCTCCTCACTAGCAATCAACACCCAGATAAACAAGGATTAACACCACAATTAACACTAGAGAAGCAATCAAGCAGTGAACAATACCCTAATTAAAGAATTATTAATGCAATCACACAGTAAATAACAGCCTAAAGAAGAAACGTCCATGGAGAAAACAACATTCCTATCTACATTGACAGGGCAAGATACTATATATAAACAGAGAGCGAATCCCACTCCCTTCTAGCACTGAAGAAGTTATCTAGTCAGGTAACAAAACATTCACAAGCAAACAATTAAGCTCAGAGGACACCTACAACTTCTCAATTAAGTCTTAGTCAAGCTAGACAAAATTGTTCTTGAGCAGGACATTGTATTGGAGTAAAAATAAATAAATCACCGTGTTATTATCCAAAACATCAGGTTCAGACATCATTAGTGATTTCAGACTGAAATGGCAGCTATGACTAGAAGGGCTCGTGCTTTGGTTCTGCAAGTTTTGTCAATTGCCTGAAAACTTGATCACACTGATTCATACTTAAGTTACATTTAGATTAAGAATTGCAATACACTTTCCATGTGAGTTACCTGGACAAAACCATCAAAATCCGATTGACTCAAAATGCAACTGGATGCTGTTAGATACAAGAAAAAGCAAGGCTGTATTGATGGATATTTCAGGGTAATAATCAGTATTCATGATGACCTTTCAAGGCCTAAATAACTTAAATCAAGGCTACATAATGTGAGGTTTCAGAGTTTTGTATGATTCTCTGAGAAGAAAAAGAACCTAGAAATTCTCAGAATTGCTGCCACCCACTTAAAATGTTGAAAGGGAGATGGACCATTAAATACTATAACTTGATATAACAAGTTAAAATCAAACCAAATTCAATTTTTATGTGGTTCAACCTGCTTTGTTAGTCACATGAGTATGTATTTAAGCTTCAGCTTGAAAAAAAAATTGCATCAAGTTAAACTGTACAATTGCATGCATTTGGAAATTTAACTGACCCTAGAGTTTAACTTTCAAGGATTTCACCTTCAATAATCTCAGCACAACACTTCTGAAGACTTCCAAATCATCTTACGTGGCAATAGTCACACCATTACTCTCCTGTATGATCTCAGCAGATGCCACACCCAAAATATGGGTTAGGTGTATTTCTCAAAGAATAATACCCTTTCACAGTTGGCAAAGGAGGTCCAATTGGAAAGCTCAGGACTGTATTGGTTGGAACTATGCAAAAGAGGCCTTCATCCTACAGTGGATAGACAAAGACTAAAATGATGATTATGATGAATAGCCTTTCATATCCATCTAGGAATTTGTGATACACACCTTGTCAGTATTCTCATTTATACATCTGCAGAGAGATTTCTATAAATAAATGAAGTAAAAATGCATGAAATAAATCTGAATGGATAAAAGATGTGTATGTCGACCTTCAGTTCTGTTCTTATCATCATCATCATCATTGTCATCATTATTACCATTACTATTTAAGATTTAATCTTCAGTTCGATTAACAGTCTGGGACTGGTAAAAACTTAACAGTTCAACTCCTACCCAAGGACCTGTTAAGTTGTTAAGGTAACATCTGAGTATATAGGCAGTTCTGAGTAAGGTGGTTATTATTATTAATAATTATTCATTATTCATTATTATTATTAATCTTCAATTCGATTCACAGTCTGGGGCTGGTAACTTGTTCTTGGACTTGAACTGACTATTATACCTTGTCTTGTCAAAAGCTCTGATACCAAAGCATTGTCCTCAAACATATTTTAACATTCCTTTTAAAGTGCGCGTAACTAAAATATATTTCCCATCTAGTGTGTAATAATGGTCTGTAATGGGCCTTTTAAAGGAAGATGTTCATATTAAATGGCTACACTCAATAAATTAAAGGGGGAAATTAAAATGTTATTGCACATAAAGTCAATGTTACATGGTACATCAAATCAGTTCTTTTCATCTTCTTGTTGTTTGTAATACACAGCGAGATTTATTTTATAGAGGAGTATGAGTAACGGAATGAACCTTTATTGTCAAAGTACAACCATATCATATATCATATCATATATATTGTATCGTATCATATATATATATATATATATATATATATATATATATATATATATATGTGTGTGTGTGTGTGTGTGTGTGTGTGTGTGTGTGTGTGTGTGTGTGTGTGTGTGTGTTTTCTGAGGTTTTCGCGGGTGTTTGTATGTGGATCTTTGGTCATTCGGGTTTTTTCCCGCGTAGAGTTGAAGGTGTAGGAGCTTTTTTTGTAAAAGAAAAAGGTGCCGGAACTCACACATGTCATACAACCTGCCATGCCTACCCTACAAGGTTCCATCCAAAAAAGGTGCCGGAACTCCGTTCTGAGTGTTCTATGAGAAAAAAAAGCCCTGTATATAATTGACATAAGAGTCTTTCCCAGTCCTGTTTGGAGAAGATAGGAATTGAATCTGGAACGTCCTTGCATTTTTAGCATCAGATACAATGCTAAAAACTGGTCAATGTTCCCTCATCAATAGCAGCAAGACAACTTTGGGCATATATTACAGAAACATGATTCATCAGTGGATTGCTAATAAATGATGGTTCATCCACTGAGTAGGCCTAAGCCCAACCATCCATGAAGGTGTTGGTATACAACAGGGGTGTCAAACTGCCAGCCTGCAGGCCAGATGCGCCACATGGAAGCTGCACCCACCCCATTGCCGGCAATGGCAAAACTGTTCCAATATGTCGTACAACGTCATGTGATGTCACAAGTTTGACATGTCTGATATACAATGTAATTTTTAAGTCATTTTTTTTTCTAACAGGTTTCTAACTTCTCATTACAAGCTGTGTTTAATGTCATGTCTGCTCAGCCAAATGACTGCTCTGCTTTATCAAGATGCTAGTGTCTACTGGGAATAAGACTTTCTTTGCTTATAGAAATTGTTCTATAGTTAGTGTCAATAGTTTCTTTGTTGCTTGTATCAGATATCCTTCTTACTGGTCAAGATAATTTGTTTTGTATGAATGATACCATGTTTTTAGCTCTTGTTTGAACATTGATAATAGCTGGTTGAGTCTTACGTGCTTTAATTTACTTTACTTCCTCACAATCAAAGCAAACATCTCCTCATCTCAGAATTTTTCTTTAGAAAGAAACAAACAACAGTGATTCTACTTCAAGACATAATGGAGTTTCTCAGACAGTAAAAATAGAACTTCCTCATTATGCCCTAGAGACAAGGGGAAAGAGCAGAAGCTGACTGTCAGGAAGGTAACACACTCATACACATCATTAGACAATACTGTCTATAGGAACTGCAGAAATGTGCTTTATGTGCAGAGTGACTTGCCCTCTGAATAAGGTCCTACATGATATTCTAACGGCCCCCACCTTTATTGAGAATAACTGATGCCCCCTTCCTCCCTCCCTCCCTCCCTCCTTTTCCGCATCCAGGTTTGTTTTCTCTGCCATCTTTGTTTCTTTCTTTTGTGTTGCTTTTGTGTTTTTTGCATTGTTCTTTGTTTTTAAGTCTTTTTTTTAACAATTTGTAAGTTATTTATTTATTTAATGGGACTTATATGCCGCCCTATCTCCCAAAAGACTCAGGGAGGCTAACAACAATAAAAATACAAGAGAATACAAATATTAAAATTAAAATTAAACTATATCTATAGCCCCAATTAATAAAACCTTAAAACCAGATTTTAAAACCCCATTATCATCAGTCCAGGTCAGCCTGTCTTAAGGTCACGATGAAAGGATCGGAGGTCTGGGGTCACCCGGAGCTCCAGGGGAAGCTGATTCCACAGGGCAGGTGCCCCCACAGAGAAGGCCCTCCCCCTGGGGGTCACCTACCGACATTGTCTGGCCGACTGCATATAAATGCAGTAAATTATTACATTATTGTTATAATTATTAACACATGACAAATACAAAAAATAGTTGAGGAGTGTATAACTGGTTTGCAAAATGGCTGAGGAAAGGGGTAGGAATAAAAGAGCTGAATAGACCCAAATGGGAGTGGGTCACAGGCCAAAAGGACAAAAGTCAATAAGAAAAGAGTTGTTATGCCTCATGTTTGCTTTGGATGTATCTGAATCTGTAGTCATCTTTTGGAGTGGGTAACCCCAATAAATGTAATAACAATAATAACATCTACCTTGTTTCTTTGCTGCTGTGGTGTTCCTCAGCTTCATTGCCTGTTCGCTTGCTGTTCACCCGATTAGCCAAAAGCAAGAAAATGAAAAGAATCAGGAGTCACCTCGGTCTGCTCATTTCCTCATTCATATTCTTATTCACTTTCAGTCTTTGTAAAATGGCAGGAGGAAAAAAGTCTCCAATGAAAGAAGCTGCAAGAAGAAGAGCCCACCATATGTTGCCCATGGAGACTCAATGTTCACAGAAGCCCCTCAGGAGGATTGGAAAGTAGAAAGCAGAGGTAACATCAAGCTAAATTCCCAATATTGATTGGAATGTATTAGCTTCTTCAGAGGTCCCCAACCATTTGGGCACCAGAGACCGGTTCCATGGAGATAGGTTTTTCCGTGAACTGGAGGGGGCATGGTTTTGTGTGCTGCCTGCATCTCACGGATGGGGCTTTTCTTGTTTGTGTGGACCGGTTTGCTGGCATGCTACGGCCCAGTACTGGTCCACGGACTGGGAGTTTGGGACCCTGAGTTACTCCATCAATAGGGATCTGGTTTTAAGATTAATGCCAGTAGCAAGCAACATATTTTATATTAGACAATGTAGATTGTTATATAATCAACAGCAATTTGATGGCACCAGAGATGTAGTGGAACACCTGGGGAAAAATGTCCTTGTTGCAGTCAACAGCAGTTGTGAATTATAATGCTGTGCAAGAGAAAAGGATCCCTTGACTTAAACTGTGGTATTAAACACAAATATATGTATTTTATTAATCTCTAGAGTTCATAATACTCTTTTGAGATGAGGCACCTTAAAGAACCACTTCACTGTTTCTTATATCACTGAAATGATGAGACATCCACCTAGCTCTGTCACTGTGGACTTTGAAGTTGCAGAAAAAGCACAACATGGGGAGTTTGGGGTCCAGAAAAGACGATTATGCTGAAAGTTTTATTGTACTCCTTAAAGTGTCATTTCTACTTTTTTAAAAAGTAGAGTCTATTCTAAAAATAACCTCAATTCATTGGAGACAATGAAGGAAATTTCAAATGATAATTTTGAGAAGAATTGTTCTGCATTTTGATGCAAAAAGTTTTGCAAAAAATAACCCCAAACCAACCAAACCCTTCTTTTGTTTCTGGTTTAATCAGAGAGATAATTGAGTAATATATCTATATTTAGACACTTCTACTGATTCACAGAGCCTTTATTTAATGTAGAACAATAGCAGTAGATTTGTATTTAATAGGAAAAGAAAGATTTAATTTAAAGAATAGACATGTAAAAAAAAGTAAGACAAGGTGTTTTTTGCTTATAGCAAAGAAAAGTTTTATATTAAGAAAATAAATGACAATATTATTTTGATTCTACTGTAAAAACAGTCTTTGATACAGGTAGAATTAACCTCCCTTGAGAAGTAGAAAAGAAATCTTCTCAAAACCATTATTCAATTAATACCACTTTATCCATTACAACTGCTATGATTACTATAAACATGACTTTATGGTATGCATATGCATGTACATGAGAGCATATGCTCAAAGGTAAGTAGTTGAGCCAATGCTCTGGGGAAAAAAACCTAATGGGTAACAGTTAGCCAAAAAATGGTCTAATTATGCCAATGTATTTAAAGTCAGTCCTGCCGGAATCACTGATCATTACTGTTTGGAAGGATAAGGAAAGAAAGAAAGAATGCCTGCTATTAGAAATATAGACATTTTATATTCATGAATATCTTCAGACCTCACAATAGCAATAGCAATAGAACTTAGACTTATATGCCTGTAAGAGAACAATATTTCATTGTTTCCACTATCTCCTGAGAGATGTGTTATAATTGCTTAACCCTATGAGTTTAAGTGGCCAAAAAATCTAACAGTATTTTCACAGTATTTTCTAAATCTAAATATTTCCAGAACAGGCCAGTAGGCAGTTTTAGAGGATAGGAACAGAATTCTGAAATTAGTACAATTTTCAAGCATATTTTCTTTCTGTGAAATTAAAACACTATTTTCCCCATTATTATCACTTGAAGAACTATTGACTATTTTCTCAGGGACTAATTCCAGCACTGCATTAGAACTATGCAGAGTCTTTGCAGAGGCTGAACCACCATCTCCTCCTTCCCAATAACTGATAACATGGTTATCGCGGTCTCTAATGTCCTCTGAAGTTACCTTTACCTGGAATGCTATAATAGCACCATAGTTATAATACTTAAATAATAAATAAATAAATAAATAAATAAATAAATAAATAAATAAATAAATAAATAAATAAATAAATAAATAAATAGCAGTTTTCTGGGTTGAAAGCTGGTAGAAATATGTAGGGATATCATAGATATCATTTTTTTCTTTCCCCTGAAGTCATTCTTTCCCTGCTTGTCACCATATTTTTTGTTTTTGTTTTGTTTTGTTTTTACTGTTTTGTTCTTCATTGCATTTATTAAAGAAAAGTAAACATAGGGGAATGTAAATACTGTAGCTCAAGGAAGGAAAAACATTAATTTAACACAGGTTTATATTGGGTTTCATACCAGCAACCTTCTACGGAATGCAAGTCATTGCACTATTACATCATTCCTAGTAAAAGGAATTTAGAAAATGTTAGAGTTAGAGGGCAATAAGAAACTTTTTTTAAAAAAAATGGATTGCTGTACCTACATATATGTGCTTTTTATGCTTTCTACATAAATTCAGTTTAACTTAGTGCACGTGCAGATGCGTATATGGGTGTGTGTGTGTTTGCACGTACATCTCTCTCTTTGTTTATGTATGAAAATACATATATGTATATGCAACAAGATTCACCCAAAGGAAGGAAACAACTGGTATTGTCTTGGTTTTTTGAAACAGAAAAGATGGAAAGTCACAGCAGAATAGAAATTGCTCAATGGACAGATGTGATAACATGTTGTTTGGACCAAATACCATACAAGCTGTTGCCAAACTGATTCATTAGAGACAGGTTTTTTTAGACTACTTAGAAACAAGTCAGCATGAGCTTAGGACAGAAGCAGCTTAAGGGTACAGCATGCCTTAAGATTTAAGGTGACAGCTATATGAGTTAGAAGAATAACTGTTATTAAAACTCCCTTAAATGACAGCCACAGGGCAGAAGGCATTTCTAATAATCCCCATCCCAATCTTAGTTTCCCAGTTGAAATCACTATTTTAAGATGCTATTTGCCCTAAGGTCAGACTATATAAACAGATAACTGCTGTCTATGAAAGTTCTTCAAGAAGTTAAGGGATTGAGGGAGATGCAATTTTTGGATTCATGGAGGTCAGACACTGGCTACTTTACAGGATATTTGGCAGAAATGTAGAGCGTTATCAAATAAATGTATCTTGGGAGCACTACATGAAAATCAGGAACAATACTGAGCAAAAAAGCATCATTTAGGAACTATCTCAACTGGTAGAGCTACAAAAGTGTTGACTTACGGACTGTGTTGCTTGCATTTCCCTGCTCTACTACAAAATGTCAGCTTATGCTTCAATTCCCAAACAAGCACAATGAAACCTCTAACACTGCCCTTTCTGCTTTCTTCTAACATGGTCTGAATACTAATAGTACAATACAATCAAGCAAGGTGAAATAAGCTTGTTTGGAAATCCTCAGAAAATATGGGCTGAAGTTAGCTTTTTGATGTCATAGATAGGCCCCAGTAGTCCTTCAGTTGCACCTTTTTCTAAATCAAATCTTTCTTTGCTAACAAGGAAAGTGAGAAAGATAATAATAATGGTAGTAATAATAATAGAATCCTTCACTTACTAGTTTCTTTCCCCAAAAACAGATTTTAAAAAACCAGGATCTTCCTATTATGTATCATTTTTCAGGTTCAAAAGTCAATTTGTGCTTATTGCTTTGAAGTGCTTCTTTTTCTTCATTAAAGAGCTACAATCTCTTCTGCTCATAGCCTTTATATAATGGCATGGACAGTCACACAGAGCTGCATTTATGTAGATAACAGTAAGTTGATAATTTTTTAAATAAAAATAAATTAGTAAAATTAAATTTAAAAAATGCAGGCTAATTTATATCAGAATATCTGCATATTTCTCCCGTATAAAGATAAAGGTTTTACAGGCATATAACAGATTTATACCAAAGATCATACTTGTTCAACTATAATCGAGGTCTGAGGGTTTTTTTTTGTTTTTAATTATACAATGATTCAAATTATTATGAAATAGCTAGGCTTTTTAGCATAAACTCATCTAGATTTTAGGGATCAATTTGAAAGTATAATAAAATTCTTAAGAAATTAGCAACCCAAGCTACCTGAAAAAGTATATCTAAGTCAAACTCTTGCAATTTTAGTCCCCAAATTTACTAGTACTGTAGCTTGCCTGAGCTTCAAGACGGGTTTTCTAGAAATCGTTGAATGAGAATATTCTCTTATGCAGATAGATATGCTTCTAATTACCTATCTATTTCGGTGGCTGTGGTCTTCACAAGTAGTTGATCAATTATCTGATGAGGGGGGAAAAACTGTTTTATGAGCTCTGAAAATTACATTTAAGAGAACAACGTTTGATACCTGGACAATATATTATAATGTTGGAACAATTTTGAACGATCGCAATATGCTTTTATCTTCTTAATTTTTAGGACAATAATCTGAAAGCAAATAAATTCCAATCCTATCGAAAGTAGAACATTTTGTCCTTGACACATGTTCTGGCCCATGACTTTGCTTGAATGATCAAGAATGGATAAGCAGATATTTTTTTTATTCAGTATTATTCCACATTGTTTTATATGCACATTTGTGATTTAATTACTGTGTGATTCTGCTTGCTTCTCACTTATTTTAAATAATTTTTTTAATCTTTTAATTTTATATCTTTTTTGAAAACTAGTGAAGTTTCTTTTATTTAAAGGCAGTTGTTGGAAGCTCCATTCAGTCTGAGGATTAGTTTCATCTCCTGAGGGCTAAAAAAAGGCAGCACATAGGTCTCTCTTCTTGTGAAGTTCATATTTCCTCCCAATATGCTTTCTTGGTGCAATCTTTTTCTCTCATCATGAAAACAAAAAACTGTGATAAAAACAGGTCCATGCCAGTGCTGTGTACTACTAAACAGTACTATTTTATTTTATTATAGTATTCTTTTGAGTAAAAGGCTTCAAAAATGAAATGAAATGAAATTTTCATATCCAAACGCTTGTATATTTTAATATGTTCAATGCTCTGGATCACAATGCTACAGTCATAATTTATTTATTTATTTATTTAATGGGATTTATAGGCCGCCCTATCTCCCAAAGGACTCAGGGCGGCTAACAACAATAAAATACAAGTAAAATACAAATATTAAAATTAAAATTAAACTATATCTATAGCCCCAACTACAACCAATAAAACCTTAAAACCATATTAAAAAACCCCTTATCATCAGTCCAGGTTGGCCTGTTGGAAAAGAAATGTCTTAAGGTCACGATGAAAGGACCAGAGTTCTGGGGTCATCCGGAGCTCCAGGGGAAGCTGATTCCATAGGGCAGGTGCCCCCACAGAGAAGGCCCTCCCCCTGGGGGTCACCAGCCAACATTGTGTGGCCCACAGCACCCTGAGGAGGCCCTCTCTGTATTCCTAAACTGTCTCTGCTGTGGAATACGCCTGTCTGAAACATTTTCAGATTTGATGAAAACAGTGCCAGTGCTACACCAAATTCATAATTACCAAAAGCTATAAAATTAATGTTTATTGAATAAATTAAAGAGGTTCAATTCTACAGAAATTCCAGAAGTGTTATCTAACTAGAAATGAGATAAAAAAAATACTACTGAAGGCACTATTAATACAACATGCTATATCTGCCCTTAAGTGATCAAAAGTCATATCCTGATTACCATAACCATTTTGAAAAGATTAATTTCTAATCTCCAGAATTAATTTTACTTAATTTGTTTAAAAATTTAATTAGCATTATGTCTCCACATAAAATTACATCATCATCAATTTTTAAGAAACTTTATTTTTCAACTGCCTTATATTAAATTTAATAGGCACAATTTTTTTACATAATAAATATAGGAAAATCTCACTGTCATCATGTAATTTATTGTTCACTATAGTCATTTTAATTTATTCAACAGCAAATTAAGAGTGAACACCTTCTGTGACTGAACCCAACTATAGATACATGGAATTTTTTAAATGCTACCAATATAAATCAATAACAATATTAATCTGAATGCAGATTAATATTATTATTGATTTATATTGGTAGCATTTAAAAAATTCCATGTATCTATAGTTGGGTTCAGTCACAGAAGGTGTTCACTCTTAATTTGCTGTTGAATAAATGGGTGAATTTAATTCAGATGACCATCAGGTATACTATTGCGGGCAAGAATCCCTCAGAAGAAATGGAGTAGCCTTCATAGTCAATAAAAGAGTAGGAAAAGCAATACTGGGATACAATCCTCAAAATGACAGAATGATGTCAGTTCGAATCCAAGGCAAACCATTCAATATCACAGTAGTCCAAGTCTATGCCCCAAACACCAATGCTGAAGAGGATGAAATTGACCAGTTCTATGAAACCCTACAGCACCTTCTAGAACTAACACCAAAAATTATGTCCTTATCATCATGGGGGATTGGAATGCTAAAGTAGGAAGCCAAAAGATAACCGGAACAACAGGCAAGTTTGGCCTTGGAGTACAAAATGAAGCAGGGCACAGGCTGATAGAATTTTGTCAAGAGAATACGATGGTCATAGCAAACACTCTTTTCCAACAACCCAAGAGACGGCTCTACACATGGACATCACCAGACGGTCAACACAGAAATCAAATTGACTATGTGCTCTGCAGCCAAAGATGGAGAAGCTCTATACAGTCAGTAAAAACAAGACCAGGAGCTGACTGTGGCTCAGACCATGAGCTTCTCATTGCAAAATTTAGGCTTAAATTGAAAAAAGTAGGGAAAAGCACTAGGCCACTCAGGTATGAATTAAATCATATCCCTGTTGAATATACAGTAGAGGTGACAAATAAATTTAAGGAATTCGATCTGATCGACAGAGTGCCTGAAGAACTATGGACAGAGGTTCACAACATTGTACAACAGGTAGCAACCAAAACTATTGTGTAGTGGGTCCGACGCAAGAGAGACGCCAGCCGGTGTGTGAGTTCAGCTCTTTATTGGAAGGGGAAGTGAACTGAGGAATGAGGGCTACCTGGCCTCCTTATATACCTGGCCAGGTAAGCTAACAGCCAATGGGGTTGGCCCTAGGTTTCCCGCCGAAACTGTCCAGGCCAACGCCCCCTGAAGGCTGTTGCTATGCAGATGCCTGCATACATAACACCCCTCCCCCCTTAGAGAAGACCCACATAACAACAACAACATGCAACTACTATAACTATGAGTATATATATAAAAAAACAGTGGTGTCCTTGTGTGAGGGTCACTTGCACACATAGTCCAACAGGTAGGCTGGTGTCCTGTGTGGACGGGTGGATCGTCTGGGTGTGCTTGGCCCCTGGGCTTAGACCGTGGGTTCCTGAGGCCTTTGTGCAGGGCTGCAAGGAGCTGGCATCAGGAAGTCCTCCTCCTATGGTCCCTGCCCTGTGACGTCCTCAGCTGGGTTGACCCCTCCTGGAGTGTGGTCCTCCTGTTGATCGTGTGCGTTGAGTTCAGGGACGTGTGTGACGTGCTCAGGGGCGTGTGTGACGTGCTCAGGGACTCTTCCTCTGAGCTGATCGATGTGTTGCCTTATGCGTCTGTCCCCCTCCACCCCTACAATGTACGAAAGGGGTCCTGTTTTCCCGACCACTGTCCCTGGAACCCAAGGATGTCCAGCCCCATAGTTCCTTGCCCAGACCAGGTCCCCCAGGTTGAGGACCCTGTGTGTGGGTGATGATGGCAATGGTGATGGTAGTGATGCTGGTGATGATGGTGATGTTGCCCTACCGGTTTCGGCTGCTACCCGGTCTGGGTGTAGGCGGTCCAGCTTGGTGATGAGGCACCGTCCCCATCGCAGTTCTGCTGGGCTCTTGCCGGTAGCCATGCATGGTGTTGTGTGTTGGGCTAGTAAAAATTTGGCCAGTCTGTGGTGCCAGTCCCCGCTGATGATGCGCTGGAGTGTGTCTTTGGTCGTCCTTACCATCCGTTTGGCCTGCCCGTTGGTAGATGGATGGAAAGGCGCAGAGGTGGCGTGCCTAATCCAGTTTGCCTTCAAGAACGCCTGGAAATCAGCAGCAGTAAACTGAGGCCCATTATCAGACACAATTACGTCGGGGAGGCCGTGTGTGGCAAAGAGAGCTCTGAGCACCTGGATTGTCCTCCCCGAGGTCATGTTGGGGACAGGGACTACCTCTAACCACTTGGAGTGACTGTCCACCACTACTAAAAATAGTTGACCCTGGAATGGCCCCGCATAGTCAATGTGAATGCAGGACCATGGCGTGTGTGTGGCCTCCCACCGGTGTACTGGTGCATGTGGCACTTCTGGCCTGGATCTCTGGCACGTATAACAGGCCTTGACCCGATCCTCAACCTCCTTGTCCAACCCGGGCCACCAGAGGTAGCTCCTAGCCAGTGCCTTCATCCTGACCACCCCCGGGTGCCCTTCGTGTAAGGAGTCCAATTCCCTGGCGCATAGTGCGGGTGGAATGATGACCCTGCTACCCCAAAGGAGGCACCCTTTGTGTGTGGAGATTTCATCGCGTCTAATGAAATAGGCCTGAAACTCTGGTCCCGGGGATTTGTCCTGCCACCCTGTGCAAACCCATGAGTGCACCCTGCCCATGATGTTGTCTGTGGCTGTGTGGCTGGCAATGTCCTTGGCAAGAACTGGGCACTCGGGTAGTTCCTGCAGGGCTAGGATCTGTGTAGCTGGTGCTGGGTCTGGGTCGTGTGTGTCTAGGGGGAGATTACTTAGACCGTCTGCGTGGCCCATCTCCTTCCCTGGCTTGTTTACCAGCTTCAATTGTATGCTGCAAGGAAGATGGACCACCGGAGCATCCTGGTAGACAGAATCTGGGGGGTTTGCCTGTCTGTGGTGAACAGGCCCAGGAGTGGTTTGTGGTCCATGAAGACAGTGAACTCCCTGCCATATAAGTAATCGTGGAATTTCTTGATTCCTGCCACGATTGCCAGGGCTTCTTTGTCTATTTGGGCGTAGTTTCTTTCTGCTCCAGACAGTGTCCTAGAATAGTATGCTATGGGGACTTGTGCCCCGTTGGGCTCAAGGTGGCTTAGGACAGCGCCCACACCATAAGGGGATGCATCGCAGGCGATACAAATGGGCTTGGACTCGATGAAATGGGTTACTGTGGACTTGTCCGACAGCAATGCCTTCAGGGCCTTGAAGCTCTGATCATGGGTGGCCGTCCAGGCCCATGTTGCCTGTTTGTCTAGCAGCCTGTGGAGCGGTTCAGCGATGGCTGCCTTGTGTGGGAGGAATGTATGGTAGAAATTCAGCAGACCCAGGAATGCCTGAAGCTGTGCTTTGTTCTTGGGTGTGGGTGCTAGTTTGATGGCCTCACCTTGGATTCTGTGGGGTGGATTCCCCTGGCGTCTACTCTGAACCCCAAAAATTCTGTGGAAGGAACGCCTATGCTGCATTTTTCCTTTTTGAGTTTGAGGCCAGCTGTGCGGAGCCTTGCCAGCACTTCCCTAAGCCTCCCTGCCAGTTCCTCTGCTGATGCTCCTGCGATCAGGATGTCATCAAAATAGGTGCAGACTCCTGGAATGCCCTTGAGTGTCTTTTCCATAACCTCCTGGAAAATGCCGGGAGCAACGCTGACTCCAAACTGCAGCCTGTTCACCCGGAACGCCCCCCTATGGGTTACTATGGTTTGGATGTCAGCTGTTTCCCTAGTGACCGTGAGTTGCTGGTACGCCTGTGCAAGATCGAGCCTTGCAAAAATGGCGCCGCCTTGGAGGGAAGCGAGAACGTGGCGTGTGGGTTTAGGGCGCGGTACTGAGATTCCCAGGGCCTCAAACCAGTCCAGCCCGACCAGGCTGGCTCTGCGGCCCTCTACCACTACAACGTCCAGGTGCCCTTCGCGACCCTTAAACCCCACTGAAATGGTGGCCTCCCCCTTCACCTTGACCGGCGAATTCTGAAAATCGGTCAGGGTTAATTTAGTAGGCCGTAATTTAATCCGTTGCTTGCTCCGGCTAATTATGTGGTTAAGGGTCTCGTCCGAAATAATCGAGACCGCTGATCCGGAGTCAAGCTCCATGCTGCAAGGGACACCTTGCAAACGGATTGTTAATCTAATTTTGGGTTTGAGCAGCCGGCGGCTACCCGTATGGTTAATGGCCAGCCGGCTCTCGACATAGCCAATTTTTGTTTTGGTGGGGGCCCCAGTACCTTCGAACAGCGGTTCCTCCGGCTGCAGCTCGTGGATCTCCTCTCGGGGGCAGCGGCTATGGCAGACAGCGGCTATGTGGCCTGTTTTCTTGCAGGCCCGGCACGTGGTGGACCGGAACTTGCAGAGGCTGCGCATATGGTTCCCACCACACCCTGCGCACCTCTGGGGAACGGCAGTGTTGCTGGGAGGCCTGGGTCTGTCTGAGCATCTGGCTCGCTGGTCGGGGGTCGACTTCCGCTGGAGGAGGTCGATGCTCAGGTCATCCTCCTCTGTGGCCCCTTGCCGGTGGACGCTGGTTGCCTGGTTGCCGGGCCGGGTTCCCTGGCAGGCTTGGACGGCCCCACAGGCCGCTTCGTGGGCTAGGATGGCGTCCTCGGCTTCCTGGAGAGAGACCTCCTCTCTTTCAAACAGGCGCTCCTGCAACTGCCTGTCGCGTAGGCCGCAAATCAGCCGGTCCCGTAGTCGCTCCTCCAAATTTGTGAACCTGCAAGCGACGGCAGCTTCCCATAGGGTGGCGAGGAAGTCGGCGCCGGTCTCGTCGGGGCGCTGGTCCCTTTTCTCGAATTGTGACCGTGCGGCCACCTTGGAGCGCCGGGGCCTGAAATGTGCGTTGAGCCTGGCCACGAGGTCTCGGTACGCGACGGTGTTGATGGGGGAACAGGTTTGTGGCGACTTCCAGCAGCGCTGGTCCCCCAAGGCAGAGCAGGGCGGCCGCCTTTGCACCGTCCTCCGATATCTGATTGAACCGCATGTACAGTTCAACGTGAGCCAGTTAACGTGTCCAGGTTTCGGGGCGGCGGGTCTCGAATTTGCGGGGTTGTCCGGCTCTAGCCATGGCGGCAGTTGGTCGTGGATGTGGTGCTTGGCGTTGCCGGTTTGGCCTGCGGTCGTGGGGGGAAAGAAGGAAAAATGCCTTTCCCTTCAGCTCGCGGAGCGTTTCCCCAGTGACTTCAGCTCTTGGTCGGCAGCAATCCCATCCTCGTCGCCACTATTGTGTAGTGGGTCCGATGCAAGAAAGACGCCAGCCGGTGTGTGAGTTCAGCTCTTTATTGGAAGGGGAAGTGAACTGGGGAATGAGGGCTACCTGGCCTCCTTATATACCTGGCCAGGTAAGCTAACAGCCAATGGGGTTGGCCCTAGGTTTCCCGCCGAAACTGTCCAGGCCAACGCCCCCTGAGGGCGGTTGCTATGCAGATGCCTGCATACATAAGAAAAACCATCCCAAAGAAAAAGAAATGCAAGAAAGCAAAATGGCTGTCTAAGGAAGCTTTACAAATAGCTGAGGAAAGGAGGGAAGCGAAATGCAAGGGAGAAAAAGAAAGATACACCCAATTGAATGCAGAATTCCAGAGAATTTCTAGAAGAGATAAGAATGCCTTCTTAAATGAACAGTGCAAAGAAATAGAAGAAAACAATAGAATAGGGAGGACCAGAGATCTTTTCAAGAAAATTGGAGAGATAAAAGGAACGTTTAATGCAAAATGGGCCTATAAAGGATCAAAATGGCAGGGACCTAACAGAGGCAGAAGAGATTAAGAAGAGGTGGCAAAATTACACAGAAGAACTATACAAGAACGAGCTTAACATCCCTGATAATCATAATGAGGTGGTCACTGACCTCGAGCCAGACATCCTAGAATGTGAAGTGAAGTGAGCCTTAGAAAAGCTGAGCAACAACAAAGCTAGTGGAGGTGACAGTATTCCAGCTGAGCTATTCAAAATCTTAAAAGACGATGCAGTAAAAGTGCTACACTCAATTTGCCAGCAAATTTGGAAAACTCAACAGTGGCCACAGGATTGGAAAAGATCAGTTTACATTCCAATTCCAAAGAAAGGCAGTGCCAAAGAATGTTCAAACTATCGCACCATTGCACTCATTTCTCATGCTAGTAAAGTTATGCTTAAAATCCTACAAGCTAGACTCCAGCAGTATGTGGATCGAGAACTTCCAGAAGTACAGGCAGGATTTCGAAGAGGCAGAGGAACTAGAGATCAAATTGCCAACATACGCTGGATCATGGAGAAAGCTAGGGAGTTCCAGAAAAACATCTACTTTTGCTTCATTGACTATGCTAAAGCCTTTGATTGTGTGGATCATAACAAACTGTGGCAAGTTCTTAAAGATATGGGAGTACCAGACCATCTTGAGAAACATATATGTGGGCCAAGAAGCAACAGTGAGAACTTGACATGGAGCCACTGATTGGTTCAAAATTGGGAAAGGAGTCCGGCAAGGGTGTATATTGTTGCCCTGCCTATTTAACTTACATGCAGAGCACATCATGGGAAAGGCAGGGCTAGATGAATCAAAAGTTGGAATTAAGATTGCCAGAAGAAATATCAACAACCTAAGATATGCAGATGATACCACTCTAATGGCAGAAATTGAAGAAGAACTAAAGAGCTTCTTTTTGTGTGTGAAGAAGGAGAGTGCAAAGGTTGGGTTGAAACTTAACATTAAGAAAACCAAGATCATGGCATCCGGCCCTCTCAATTCCTGGAAAATAGATTGGGAGGAAATGGAGGTAGTGACAGATTTTATTTTCCTGGGCTCCAAGATCACTGCAGATGGGAACTGTAGCTAAGAAATTAAAAGACGCTTGCTCCTGGGGAGGAAAGCAATGGCAAATCTAGACAGTACACTAAAAAGCAGAGACATCACCCTGTCAACAAAAGTGTGTATAGTCAAGGCTATGGTCTTCCCAGTTGCAATGTATGGCAGTGAAAGTTGGACCATAAGAAAGGCTGAGCGCCAAAGAATTGAGGCCTTTGAATTATGGTGCTGGAGAAGACTCCTGCGAGTCCCTTGGACTGCAAGGCGATCAAACCGGTCAGTCCTAGAGGAGATCAATCCTGACTGCTCTTTAGAAGGCCAGATCCTGAAGCTAAAACTCAAATACTTTGGCCACCTAATGAGAAGGAAAGACTCATTGGAGAAGAGCCTAATGATGGGAAAGATTGAGGGCAAGAGAAGAAGGGGACGACAGAGAATGAGGTGGCTGGATGGAGTCACTGAAGCAGTAGGCGTGAGCCTAAATGGACTCCAGAAGATGGTAGAGGACAGGAAGGCCTGGAGGAACGTTGTCCATAGGTTCGCGATGGGTCGGACATGACTTCGCAGCTAACAACAACAATAATATTAATGATTTCATTTGTTTTCACAATGAGAAGTTAGTTAGACATAAGTAATTTTTTAAAGAACATTGTTAATAGAGAAATCCTGTATATCTTCTCAGTTACAAGTAGCATAAGGCAATGGTGGGATTCAAATAATTTAACAACCAGTTCTCTGCCCTAATAACCATTTTAATTATAAATAAATAATATACCGAAAGGTGGTTTATTAATCCATGTGTTAATACTTAAATAAGAACAATAAAATGGGTGCACAAAACTATTTTTATTTATTTATTTATTTATTTTAATCCCATTTATATCCTGCCCTTCTCCAAAGACTTAGCAATAGCCTTCATTCTATGTATATGCCTGCTTATTAGGGCTTTCAGCCCCCCCCCCCAAGAACCCTCCCAAACGGCATCATTACAAAGTCAGCTTATTGCCCCCAACAATCTGGGTCCTCATTTTACCTACCTCGGAAGGATGGAAAGCTTGAGCCTGGTGGGACTCGAACCTGCACTAATTGCAGGCAGCTGATGTTAGTTAAGGAGGCATTAGCCCACTGCTCCACCAAGGCACAAAACTAGATTGTTATAAGTAAGCATTTTAAAATATTAATGAAAAAATATTAAATAATACCTTAAAAAGACAATAAAACTGGTATTTAAGATATTTTCATACTGCTTCTTGATTGGCATCCTCACTTGCAATATTCTTTGCTTTTATCCCAGCATCATTGGCTGTGTGATTTATCCTTAACCATCTTTTCACTGTAGGATCCTATTCCTTTAGAGGTAAGCTGATTAGACTAATAGTCATTGTGTTTAATATATTAGAAACAGTTAGGCAACTTCTCTTCTCTGAACCCCTTTCTGCCTCTGCTGAACTTACAGCAATTGTTCTGACAATATTTTCAGCTCTTTGAACACTTTCAGGAATTGCATAGTTCTGGGTATTTTTTAAAATATTTTCCATGAAATCTCAATATCAGTTTGGTAATTAAAAATGTCATCAGCTGCTTTGCATGGAACTAGTACTTCTTCAACATTTTAGTAATCTAGATCCAAAAAATGGAAAAATTGTAATTCATTCCTATCTTGAAATTGGCTACAACTTGCTTTTCATAATCCATTAGTCTTTTTTTCAAATTTGTTATGCTGTTTTCTAAAAGTCTTTCCCAAGGAAGGCTGACAAATCGATTATTTTCTACAAATTTTATATTTTTGAAGGTTTCTGAATTAATTAACTCATCTACTTTGTTTTCATAAGGACCCTTTACTTTTCCAAGTATTTGAAATGCTTTAATAGATCTTATAATGAGTTTTTTTAGCCTTTATTATATCTATATTTCTTGCTTGCAGTGCATTTGAAACAAGAGAAATTTCATTTGAAATATCAATCATCAGTGCCAAATAAGTTATAAAATATTTATTTATTTATTTATTTATTTATTTAATTTATATACCGCCCTTCTCCCAGGGGACTCAGGGCGGTGAACAGGGCAATACATAAAAACTAGGTACAAAAATTAAAATTATTAAAACATGATTAAACAATGCCCATAAAATTAATACAAATTTAAAATTAAAGTCGTTTATAAAAATCCCACCCCGTCCCATCAGGCCAGGCCAGCTTGTTTAAAGAGATGGGTTTTAAGATCACGCCGGAAGGAGCGGAGATCGGGCGCCATCCGGAGCTCAACCGGAAGATGGTTCCATAAATCCGGTGCACCCACAGAGAACGCTCTCCCCCTGGGGGCCACCAGTCGGCATTCTTTGACCGGTGGCACCCTGAGGAGGCCCTCTCTGTGGGAGCGTACTGGGCGGAGGGAAGTTGACGCCGGCTGCAGGTGCTCCCAAAGGTATTCTGGACCCATGCCATGAAGGGCTTTGTAGGTCATTACCAACACCTTGAACCTCACCCGGAAGACAACTGGCAACCAATGCAGCTCGCGGAGCAAAGGTGTGACATGGGAGTATCGGGAAACTCCCAGTACAACTCTCGTGGCTGCATTCTGTACCAGTTGGAGCCTCCGAGTGGTCTTCAAGGGTAGCCCCATATAGAGAGCGTTGCAGTAATCAAGACGAGAGGTCACGAGCGCATGAGTGACCGTACGTAAGGAATCCCGGTCTAGATAGGGCCGCAACTGGCGCACCAGGCAAACCTGGGCGAAGGCCCCCCTAGTCACAGCTACAATATGGTCTTCTAAGGAGAGTTGTGAATCTAGGAGGACTCCCAAGTTGCGAGCCCTATCTACAGGAGGTAATGACTCACCCCCCATAATGAGGGGTGGGATATCCTGAATATCCCGAGATGCCGGTACACACAGCCACTCAGTCTTGTCAGGGTTGAGTCGAAGCCTGTTCCTCCCCATCCAGACCCGGACCGCCTCCAGGCACCGGGACATCACGTCGAGGGCATCACTGGGTTGGTTTGGGGTCGAAATGAAAAGTTAGGTATCATCAGCATACTGTTGATACCCAACTCCAAAACCACGAATCATCTCACCCAGCGGTTTCATGTAGATGTTGAACAGGAGAGGCGAGAGGACCGACCCCTGAGGAACTCCACAAGCGAGAGGCCTCGCGGTCGACCTCTGCCCCCCTGCCAACACCGACTGCGAGCGTCCCAGGAGATAGGAGGAGAACCACTGAAGAACCGTGCCTCCCACTCCCAATCCCCTGAGACGCCGCAGCAGGATACCATGGTCGATGGTATCGAAAGCCGCTGAGAGGTCTAATAGGACTAGAACAGAGGAATATCCCCTGTCCCGAGCCCTCCAGAGATCATTCACCAGCGCGACCAATGCCGTCTCCATGCTGTACCCGGGCCTGAAGCCCGATTGGTACGGGTCTAGATAATCCGCTTCATCCAGGACCAGAGGGAGCTGATGCGCCACCACACTCTCAACAACCTTCGCAAGAAAGCGAAGGTTGGAGACCGGACGAAAGTTATTCAAAACAGCCGGGTCCAAGGCAGGCTTCTTGAGGAGAGGTCTTACCACCGCCTCTTTCAAGGCGGCGGGAAAACTACCCTCACTCAGAGAGGCAGATATAACCGCCTGGAACCAGCCTCGTGTCCCCTCCCGAGCTGCATAAACCAGCCAGGAAGGGCACAGGTCCAATAAACATGTGGTGGAGCTCAGCCTCCCCATGATCCTGTCCACTTCCTCCGGAGTTACAGGATCGAACTCCTCCCAGGTGACATTGACAAGACCGCTCGTGTCCTGATCGTCCGATACTGCCCAGTCGGAGTCCAAACTGGTCCGAATCCGAGCGATTTTGTCCGACAGATGTTGACTAAATTCCTCGGCACGACCCTGCAAGGGTTCCTCCCTCACCTCCTGATTAAGGAGGGAGCGGGTCACCCTAAACAGGGCGGCCGGGCGATTATCTGCGGACGCGATGAGGGCAGCGAAGTAGTTTGACCTCGCTACCCTCATCGCTGCGAGATAAGACCTAATATGGGTTCTTAGTCGCAATCGGTCGGATTCAGATCAGCTGGACCTCCAGACGCTCTCTAGGCCTCGTCTCCGACGCTTCATCTCCCGGAGCTCCACGGAGAACCATGGAGCCCATTGGGATCTGCGCCGGGTCAGGGGCCGCAAGGGTACAACTCGGTCAAGTGCCTCCGTGGCCGTCCTTTCCCAGGCTTCCACTAAGGCATCTGCCGAGCTGTGAGCTGAGGAGGCAGGTGGGGACCCCAGTGCTGCCTGGAACCTCTCAGGGTCCATTAAGTGCCTGGGGCGGAACCATCTAGTTGGCTCAACAACTCCACGGTGGGGAGTGGCAAAACGGAAGACCAGCCGCAGGAGATAATGATCGGTCCATGACAGGGGCATAACAATTGGGGAGCCCCCACCAAGATCATCTAACCACCGACCAGATAAGAAAACCAAGTCAAGGGTGTGGCCTCCCTCATGAGTCGGTCCATGAATTACCTGCGTCAGGTCCATGGCCGTCATGGAAGCCATGAACTCCTGAGCTAACTCAGATGCTCCTCCCAGGGATGGTAGATTGAAGTCTCCCAAAACCATAAGTTTGGGAAACTCAATCACCAGCCCTGAGAGGATATCGAGAAGCTTGAAAATATATATTTTCAAGATGGGCAGCCATACATAAGTACTTTTCATTTGAATAAAAATAGTGATGTAGTGCTGGATAAGCATGCCACACAGCTAGGGTTGACCTTAAACTACAGGCAGCCCATTTTGGTCCAAAAACTCTACCAATCTTTATAATTTTAATTCCAAGTTGTTCGGATATTTTGGTAAGTTCAACTTGGTTCTTATTGGATTGATGAAAAATAGTATATATCTTATCAATAAATATTTTTAAATAATTTACTTGTTTTATTTCCTTTATCAAATTATCTAAAACAAGATGGAGGTGATGATTTAAACAATGCCATATTATTATGTTTGGAAACTCTTTTGCTATCCTAGTGCTCGCTCCAGATTTTCTCGCAGGCATAATGCTGGCACCATCAGAGCAAAATCCTATTATTTTTTTTTCTAAGTAGTTCTTAGTAAGCTCAACATTATTTGAACTTTCCTTAGCTGAAGGACATATTGTCTCTGCATCTCATTTTTCCAATTCAAGTAGCTCAATGAAAATTGCTGGTGATATAACTGAATCCTCAACTTTTAAGAAAAGTATAATATAACTGTTTAGCAAGATATCGTTGAGGCTTCATCAATAATGAAACATATTTTCTGATTATTTTCAATAATTTTAGTAAATATTTCTTTTTAAAATTCCTTTGCAATGAAATCAACTACTTTCACAGCACTTTTATGTGAATATAAACCTATTTCCATATCTAATTCATTTTTAATTTGCCTTTCTATCTCATCTTCTATGTCTGAAAATAGTTTACATCTTTTTGCCAGGCTGTAAACTGTATTAAATATTCTACAAGTAGTATGTAAATATTTTTCATTCATCATATCTATTCTTTTTATTATTGAATCCTGCTCACATTGTTTTAAGTTCTCTTTACAAATGTTACGAGCTTTTGATGAAAACTGTTCTTTCATTTTTTTCCTTGAAGAAACTTGTACCTCTTTATTTTTCCCTGATGCCTCAATCTGAAAACATTTCCATTTTTTTGACACATTGACACTTTTTTCTTTTGTGGTCATATTTTGCACAATTTGCACTATTTTCAATTTTGGGGTTATCATTTTTAACTTCAATAATTGACGTGCTGATTTCTTCAAGTTGGAGTGGTTGTGTTTGTGACTGTTTTGTACCATCCAAGGCCAATTCTGATACAACTGATTCTGATTTTGGTTTCTTATTGAAAAAATCTGTCAAATTCTGTTGCCTTTTCATCCTTTTAAGAGCTACTGCAAAAAAATTAAAAATGTTTTATTTTAATATATTATTTATTTATGGACATTACTCTTTATTGAAGATTACAAGACATTGTACAAAAACTTATTGAAAAGTGTATGCATCAATAACCAAGCAAGGACATGTAATAAAGAATGCAAAGTTTTATAACATATTAGTACAATCACCAGAGGAAATTATAGAATAAAAAATAGGCAAAAATTAGAATCGAAAGAAAAATTGTAAAAGATAAGCTAATAGTTGGGACAAGACAAAAATATCACAGAAATAAGCTGCTATTGCTTAAGTAGAAAAAATATGATTCAAACAATATGTATGAACTACAACAGTATCAGTATTTAGAAATAAGGTATTTCAAGAATAAAGGACAAATATACAAGGGAACAAAAGAATATATAACCACAGAACATGGGGGGGAAGGGAAAAAAATATAAAGTACCAACAATGGAAGTTACATGGCAACACATCACAACTATGAAAAATGGTCATAAGTTACTTTTTTCAATGCTGGTCACTAAATGGATGGTTGTAAGTTGAGGACTACCTTTATAGAAGTTATCTCTGACTAAATCAGTGTTTAGTATATGCAATTACATATCTCTGGGCTAAAACCAATGTTTCTGGAATAACAGCTCATGAAATCTCTGCTACTTATAACAGTTTACTCCATAAAATGACAAAATTGTTTAACTAAATAAGCATTTGCTATATGAAATCACAGGTTGCTGCCACCGAACTGTTATTTGTCATCTGAAATAGCACCTGTCACTTAAACAGTGCTTATTATATTAAAACACTAAACTAAGGTTTGATATATGAAATCTGCTATTTAAATTTAAATCATAGGTCTTGGTATAAAATAAGAAAGCCCATTCTGCTACAAAGAACTACATTAGAGTTTAATGCATGAAATCACAGAACCCTTTAAGAGCTTTCCTGCTCATCATTAGTTGCACTCTGTATAGCTAGAGAGGAAAAAGTTCCAGAGTCACAACCCCAGCTAATACTTGGTGGCCTTGCTCCCTTTCCCTTATACACCAATTGGGAAACTAGAGAGATGAAGTGTCTATTCCTGAAATTACCTGTCACCACCTAGTTTTTGCTCGAGTGACGTTATAGAAGGCGCCATGTCTCTGTTTGGTTTCCATCACTCCTCTCTTGGACTTTTGGGGAGGTTTTTTTTCCTCTGCCTGGAAGGAATTTGAGTGAAAACCAGATGTGTTTTGGAAAACACAGATTTATCATAAACCGTTCGCCGAACTCAACAAAAAATTAGGTATTGGTTCTGCCGAACCGATGTGAACCAGCTGGATCTCACCACTGGCCTAAGGAAACAAAAAGTTTCTTTCCTTTTTAGAGCTTTGGACAATATTCAGATTTTCCTACTGTACATAGGTTGGTCATATCCAGACCTCCAGTCTAAGATCACTCTCCTTCTTTCCTTGCAAAATAAGCAAAAATACTATCTCTTATCTTTTTCTATTCCTTCTCCATTTTGCAATTATATAAAGATCTTATAGATATATTAATACTTTGTGGAATAATTCTTAAATAAATAAAATATTGACATTTTAACCAAGACCAGATTAGAATATTACACATTTTTTTTAAACTATAAGCCAGTGGTACTCAACCTTTCAGACATGGTGGCCAGGCCGGGTGGGGGGAGAGGGGATGGCTTGCACAAATGAAGCTACACATGTGAACAGGCGTCCACCACTCATGCAAGAGAAGATTCGCATGTTACCACCGCTCAAATGACCCTGTTCCAAATGGGCTGTGGCCCCGGGATTGGGCTCTAAGCCAACTGTAGAATTGTATTCATACTCAGACAGCAGAAAGTGAAAGATAGTCTTACCATTTGATGGGGCTAGAATGAAGAGGCTGGGATGGAAAAGAAGCAGGGAATAAATGTTTTGAAAATCCATGCTGTGTTTCAAGCAACTATTTCAGTATCAGTCCCTAAAGTACCTGCTGTTCTAATGGAAATGTTTTCACTGGAGAAGTAACAAATAATTGCCATCTTTGTTGACTTCTATTCTGCGATAAAAGTGAAGTAAAGCCAGCAAGGCTATATTATCACTATTCACTGAAAGAACATATAAATCTAATTAATTACAATAAATCACAAATAGTACTTAAAGATGAAATTCAAAGATTGCATAGGTATTCGCTGCAATCCATGATGAGAAAAAAACCCCGATGTAACCATTATTATGCAATACTATGCAAATTCTAGTCTATTTTATTTACATCCCAACATCAGTCACAAATGCAAGTAACAGAATTTGCACTGTCTTAATGACCTTTTCATTCCCTCCTCTGCTTCTCAGGTCCCTAGGGGACACCCAAATCAGACTGTCACTGAAATAGCAGATTCTTTTGTTTTCATAAAGCAAACAACTGTGAACATGAACTGATTTTTCATGCCACAGAATCACAAGTCCTGTTGGATCCTTCCAATACTGAAGAAATTCCTTCTTAATGTACAATGCCCAATAAAACTCAGAAAAGACTAACCAGGCAATCCAAACCCAGAAAATCAGTCAAAAGACAAATGAAAGAGTACATTCTCTTCCCAGTATGTTGCAAGTCTCACTGTCTCTGCCATTCATCTCTAATCTCTCATTTAAGCCTGCATTTGATCTCCAAAGGAGATAAATGACATAAACAGCATGACATAAACCCTCCTTAGATGCATGAACTACCTTTTCATTCCAAAAATACCCACATGGGCTAGGATTCAACAGAGGTAAACTGAAAAACCCACTATCTGCAATTCTGTATTCAGAAACCAAATTTCATTCACCAGATCATTTATATTTTCCTCTCCTCATTATGGACAGCCATCAACCCTGACAAAGAATTAGAAAGTATTACAATTCTTTTAGTTTGGAGATTCCTGATGCAATCCAAACCTCACAACACTGCTATTAAAAGTCAGTCTGACAAATGAAAATTCTTACCAACTATAAAAGCAGGAACATAAAACACTGCACTTGCTTTCCCAAATGATGGTTTCCTTGAACCATCAGTATAAATGGTACAGTATTGACTCCTAAGATCAGATATAAAGGCCTGAATTTTGGATTTTGTAAGGTGGAACAAGAATATTCTTGTTCTCCCTATAATTTTGGATGTATCTATTTATTTATAATCAAATTTATATAGCCACCCATCTCACTGAAAGTGACTTGTGAGGATGGGGGTTTGGAAGTTTTTACAATGTTATGGATGGTGGACAAAGTTGGACTAGGTAGTATAAGAATCTTCCTGGGTCAATTTCCTACCAGACCTGGTGGGATTCGGTCTCTGTGGTTTGAATCTTTGCCAGGCCTTGTGGTGGTTTGTGACAGCATTGAACATGGTGCCCAGCACATTACCTGAGTCGTCGTGTGTAGAACTTTTTTTCTGGACCTGGTGGTAACTGGATTGTTGGTCTGCCAATGACAAATCAGCTGTTTCACTCTGGGTGTGATCTTATACATTTTGTAACACTCAGTGATGGAAAAAGGCTGGCACAGTTGATAATGATAAAGTCTGTTGTTGGGTTGTAGGAAGAGATGTTCTCTGGAATCACAATGAAGGTGCAGTAGGAGAATAGATGGTCACTGCCTTTGATTGTGGATGTGTGGATGTTGGTCATTTAGCTAAGGTGGAAAAGGGGCTGGTCTGGGATCCTGGTGTTTGCCTGTCCTTTAGCTGCAGTTTTTATATCTCCATCCTGTTGGGTAACCATCTTGCTTTTTCCTGGCTAGGATCTGGAAGGAATCTTATAGTGGCCATCTTAGAGCATGCTGCTTTGAAGTGTAAGCCATCATAACTGAAAGGGACTTTACTTGAGAGGGCTTTGTTTGAGAACTAGATTGGTGGTTATCTGGTGAAAAGGAACTGGCCAAAGGCATTGTGTGAGGGTGTATGGAAGTAAGGGGTTTCCTAGTTAGCTGGAGGCATTGAGTGCTTGGCAGGAATGCCTCCGCATTGAGTGCTTGGCAGGAATGCCTCTGGATTTAGGGGCCCTGGGTGTGGTTGGCAATTGTATGAGATAGATGGGAGCTGGGCCTCTACATGGACCAATTTGGGCAAGGAAGAGGGAAAATCATTGGATGAGTGGGGTAAGCTATGTGATGGGTGAGGGGAGATGTGATGGGTGATGTGGAATGGGCCACTCTTGAGATCTGTGCCACAGGCATATTGTTTTTCTGGTGTGTTTCAGCCCCTCAGTTTAATTTCTGGGCCCTGGTTGGCAGACCTTCCAAGGCCCAGCAGAATGGCTGCTGCTGCAGGTCAGCACTGGCCATGAGGGCTGGCATGAATTATAGAAACCTGGCAGGGGCAGGAGACAGGGGGCATCAGCAAAGTATGAGATAAGTGAAGAACCCATCTTCTGGCTGTGAGGTGATATTGCTTGTGGTACTTTCTTTGCTTGTGATATTGCTTGTGATACTTTCCTTTAATGTTAGTACTGTTGTTGCATTTGGTTCTCAGAGACATTTGTTGAGATGGTAGCTATACAATTATTTATTTAGCATATGGCATTGCACATGAAAGCCAGGAGTCTACATTAGTCTACAACTAATACAGAGTAGTAGTTTGGTTGCCTAAAATTGCTAGTTTTTCCAGTTCATGCTTGCATGTTGTCCAGGTGCACCACAGGGAGTGAACTAGCTCTGCATTAGAAAGCAGCTAATGGTGTTCTGCAGAGGTGTCAGCATCATCTGGCATTTTTCTCTGCCAGTTTTTGCATTTGGGCAAGTCTGGTGCCAGTTGCTTTCTTTCTTCTGCTATTAGTCCCACATGACTGGTACCTATTTATCTACTCACATTTGCATGCTTTTGAACTGCTAGGTTGGCAGAATGTGAGGTGAGTGACGGGAGCTCACTCCACACAGTGCAAGGGCTTGAACTGCTGGAATGCACAGAGCTGACCTTCACCTGCTGACAAATCCAGCATCTTTAAGCTGCTGAGCTACCAGGCCTCTTAACTGAACAAATTAAACAAACAAACTAATAAATAATCTCTTGCATCACAGAGACATTATATACATATCAATTTGCATTATGTATTATTGCTAAATGTTCCTGATCTTGCCTTCAATCTTACCATAAAGACTGATCCAGCATGTACCTGGTCAGAGATGCAGGCCAATCCCTTATTATTTTCTTTTATAATTTTGCAAACAATGGTAAGAAAGGCTCCACAAATCAGTTTTGGGGCCTTTGCCTGGATAATGTCTATAGAATATATATGCAGGTGATAAATATGCTTGACGTCCATATTCCATTACAGACTTAATAAAATGTTTGACAGAACTTCAACAACATTTCTTTATCAGTTTCTGAAATATTACTTGAAGTATTCCATAGTGGGATCAGCACATAACAAATTGGAGGCAAAACTTTTCATCCATAATGTCAATCTTCAAACTATCTGGGACCATCTGATCACTGCAGATCTTCTGTAATTGCCAAGTGACTGCTGTGAGAAGATGTGGTTATCTAGAACATTTGGAGAGTATTCTTCTGCAAATTCAGATTAGCCTATTCATTATTAATAGTTGGGCTCCATTATTTGATATGAAAAAACTTTAAATCTAGCTTATTTTAAGATGTTTGAATGCTGTAGTCAAAGAAATGAAAAGCTCTGATGTCAAGGAAAAAAACCCCACCTCAGACATTAAAACAATATGCAATTGAAGTGTATTTCTATCTTCTTGATTTTAGGACAATTAGCTGAAAAGGAAAGACGATACAACATTGAAAATATCAAACATGCAATTCTAGCCCACATTTCTGCTGCTTGTGTTCCTCTTCTGCAGCCTTATTGCAAGATAAAAAATGTTAATAGGTTCAGAAAGACAATTAATAAAACATAGAAAAGAAGGTAAGATTTGTCTACTACTGGCTTTGATGCTAAAAAGAACAATGCAATTTCTCTGAAATTCAGAAGCCATTGCAATGGCAAGCCTAACCTAAATAAAGTGTGGGTCAGCTCCAGCATGACAGTAGTTGTGGCTCTTTTATGAATTTTAAAAGCAATACCTTTCATGTTGCTAAGACATATCTCATTCATAAGTCTCTTGGGTCTCTTTATAAATAATTTCATTCATTCACCTGCTCTTAGAGCACTGCTTTCAAGAATGGGTAGCAGTACATTAAGAAGATAGAAGCCAAGACAGGAAAATTTGTGTAGATTTGTAGAAAAGGGAATGGAAATATAAAAAGCTTGACACATTTCCATTCTTACATTCAGAGATATACCAAACGCCATACATTAGTCAAAGGTGGTTATCAAATAATCCTATTGAGGTTTTAGAAGTGTCAAACTGCCGGCCCATGGGCTGGTTGCATCATATGAAGCAGGCTTTTCAACCAGTGGTACGGGTACCACCTGTGGTACATTGGCACCTGACAGGTAGTAAGTGACCATCCTAGAAAAGTGGTAGTGGGGTAGGGGAATGACAGCACTGCACAACCCTGAGCGAGAGATGGCTGGAGTTTCAGGGCTGTCAGGGTTCAGTGGAAGTGCCAGGATCAGTGCATTTTTGGGGCTGTCAGGGCTCAGTGGAAGCGCCAGGATCAGTGCATTTTTGGGGCTGTCAGGGCTCAGTGGAAGCGCCAGGATCAGCACCAGGCTCCAGCTGGAGCTCGGAACTGATCCTGGTGCTTCTGAGCCCAGAAGAAGCGCTGATCAGCTGGAATGTTGCAGCATCTCCAGGGTCTTGTGATTTACATTCAGATGCTTGGCAACTGATTCATATTTATGATGGTCACAGAGTCCCAGGGTCATGTGAAGTGACCAAAAACTGCTGCAACCACTCAGCAGATGGGGGGAATAAAAACCAAACACACCCCACCCCACCCCCGCTGCCAATTCTCAACAGAAATGCTCACAACCATGAAAACCTCGGACAGGAGGAAGAGTGCCGCCAGGCAGACAGGCAGGTGTTTTCCTTGGTTGTGGCTTGGGGGGCACTTTTTTAGTGCAATTGTAACTTCGAACATCACTAAGCGAACTGTTGTAAGTTGAGGACTACCTGTACTTCATCACTTTTTCCTTTTTTTTTTTTTTTTTGTTCATCAAATTTCTGACACCTTGCTAGGCAACTGGTGGCACACAGATGTTGCCATATCCTAAAAGTGGTACAATGGGTGAAAAGATTGAAAAGCCCTGATATGGAGGCTGTGTCCACCCCAGCTCCAGCAATGCAAAAAAGTCACGATATATCATGACACGTCATATGACATGGCAAGTTTGACACCCATGTTCTAGATTAACCCTACAACTGGTTTGTTTGCAAAGGAAGGAATAATTCCTCAAATGTGGCAATATCAGTAATCCCTTTAAGTAATCCAAATGGGAGGTGATCTAGCTGCCCTGGACCAGAATAGGTCAGCAAACTATTACTGAGGCAGAAATAGTTGCTGTCAACTCTCTTCTCTAACTGCTTCTTAGACTTTCTCTTTGCTATTGAAATTTAAATTATTTCAGCAGCTAGACAAGAATGTCTTCCTGCTTCAGTATCCATTCTGCAAACTCTAAATTAGCCAGTAAGACAAGTAGTTCAGAAAATAGTGTTCTAGAAAACTGGCAGAGTGGGCATCATATATATCTCCGGGGACATTGACGGAGATGCCAGGACCAAAACAGACAGCTTCACTGATGATGTTACCTGGTATAATAATAATAATAATAATAATAATAATAATAATAATAATAATAATAATAATAATAATAATAATAATAATAATAATAATAATAATAATAATAATAATAATAATAATTTAATTCCTATACTGTCCTTCTCCCGAAGGACTCAGGGCGGTGTACAGGGCAATAAATACAATAAAAATACAATGTACAAAAGTTAAGAAAGAATTAAATAAGTAGCCCAATTACAACAAAAATTAATAAAATTAATATTAAAATACCCCAAACCCATCAGACCAGGCCAGCTTGTTCAAATAAGTAAGTTTTTAGGTCACAGCGGAAGGAGCGAAGGTCAGGAGCCATCCGGAGCTCAACCGGTAAATGGTTCCAAAGGTCTGGCGTGCCCACAGAGAACGCCCTCCCCCTGGGGGTCGCCAGTTGACACTCTTTGACCGACGGCACCCTGAGGAGGCCCTCTCTGTGGGAGCACACTGGACAAAGGGAACTTGATGCCGGCAGCAGGTGCTCCCGTAAGTAATCCGGACCCATGCCATTTAGGGCTTTATAGGTCATTACCAGCACCTTGAATCTCACCCAGAGGGCAACTGGAAGCCATTGCAGCTCGTGGAGTAGAGGTGTTACATGGGAGTATCGGGAAAACCCCACCAATAATGAAACAGCTGCAAGCAAATAATTTTATAAACTTTTCCTAGTTTGTAGGCAATTATTGTTTCAAAATCCAGCTGATATGTTTTTATTTACTATTTTGGTTCTGTCAACTAACCAGCTTTTCCTAGGTAGCTGAGGGCTTGTTAAGAACAAAGACACAAAAATGCAAGGTGGCTCTGTTTCATTATTTGAGGTAAAGCTTGCAAGATGGGGAAAAGAAGTTAGAGGGAAAAAGGGGTCAAGACAGCAAGCTGTTATGTACAGGATAAAGTTATTAGCCTTTGTTCTATTTTAGTATCAATGCTAAAAAATGAAGATTAAAACTTCCAGACCTCACTTTTTTATTAGTGCTAAAATAGCACCAAAAGGCAGCAAGAAAGAAATGTTTGTTTTAAAAAGAGGTTGTTCCTGCACATATGCCCCTTTTGTTGCTTTAACTCTGTATGTGTACAGTGCATTTAATTTTACACATGATCATTCTGCCTAATATTGGCCAATAATTACAATTTCTCCTGGGAAAAAGCAATACAAATAAAATCGACCTATTAAGGATTTTCCAGTGATGCTATTTTATCATTGCAGCCAGACCAAGTTAAATTAGCCTAAAGACACAAGATTTTAGGTATAAATTGTCAAGCATATTCTGCTGCCTTTCCTTGGGATATATTTATATTTATAAATAATCAGATTTTAACTCACAAACACATTTATATATATTTATACCAAACTTCAATCATTAATTTTAGAGTAGCCCATTTTAATGTCCTCCTTGCAGGAAGGAAAATCCAAGAAAATTGCTTCTGAAGCACAATATTGTTCCCATGGTGTAAAATAAAATCAACAATCAAAACATATTATAAAACCACTTAAAACACTTAAATAATTAAACATAAGTAAGATCAAAATGACAAGAGGGTTAAAATGAGAGTGTTGTATGTAGTGCAGCCAACCTGCAAGTTCCCATCTGCTAGGAGATCCCCAAGACGGATGAAATAGCCATGTTTTCAGGGCTTTCTGGAAGGCCAGTATGATTGAAGCCAACCTCATCTTAATGTATCAAAGGGCAGGTGCTGTGGCAGAAAAAGCTCATCTTCTAGATCCAGTCAGAAGGAACTCTATAACAGATAAGACATATAACATGTCCCTCATACCAGATCTGATGAATCAGGTAGATGTAACTGAGGAGTGGTGATTCCTAAAATAACCTGGCCCCATGCCATGTATGGCTTTAAAGTTCAAAAACAGCTCCTTGCATTGCACCCTGAAGCAAACTGGTAACCAATGCAGGTAATGAAGCAGAAATATATTATAACGTGTTCTCCTAGGAATACACGTAACTGCTGCTTTACTGTATTTTACACCAGCTGAATCATCTAAATATTCTTCAAGGGCAACCCCTTGGAAAGCACATTACAATAGTCCATTTGGGAGGTGACCAGGGCATTTGTAATTGTGCACAGTCTTACAATCCAGGAATGGCCACAAACAGCACACAACGTGAAGTTGCACAGAAGCTATCTTAGCCGCAACTGACACCTACTCTTTAAGCAGAAATAATGAGTCCCAAGGCCCCTCAGATTATGACTGAGTTTCTTTGAGGCAGTGCCACTCCAGCATCAAAGATTCAAAGGGTCCTATGATTGAAAGCCACTCAGTCTTGCCAGGGTTCAGGTGAAGCCTATTGTTCCCTATCCAGATCCCCATAGCCCCCAGGCAGCAACAGCATTTATTTAGTTCACCAGTGATGGAAAGATACAAGTATATCAGCATACTGATTATACCTCACCCATGGACATAGATGATCTCCCCCAGCAGTTTCATGTAGATGTTAAAAAGAAATGGAAAGAGTCTCATACCCTGTGGCATCCCCATAGGAGCCAAGGACAGGATCTCTCACTTCCAATCTATACCAGCTATATTGAGCCCTTTGGAAGGAATAGAACCAGAAAAATGCAGTACTGCCCACTGCCAATTCCCACAGCTAATTCCAAAGGATACTGTGATCAATAATATTAAAAGAAGACCAATGTTGTCCTATAGATTTTGTTTGACAATTGAAAATTGTCTGAAAATTCCTTCACATAGACTTGTAGGTGAATCTCAGGGTCTTCCTGGCTCAGAAGGGCTATAAACAAGGCTACTGGATAGCAACCATGGATACAATAAGGACAGAGAAGCATTGTGTCAACTCTACAATGAGCATGGCTGCAGTCATTTTTATTCTCATTCTAGGTTGCCACATAGAATGGAGGGAGAGTGGTTGCCCAGGTGCTTTGTTAGTCAAAATGATCTTCTTTCCCATGGGAACCAAGGTCATCTGCTGCCCCCATGACCAGGGACTGGGCCTTGCATAAAAAGTCTGCCAAATAAGTATATTGGGGAATGTAGTTGCTTGTGTGGTTTTGTGGGTGGGACATTTAACTTTGTAGTTTAGTAGTTGTTACCTGTGTATTCAGACTTGGTTTCACTTTTGACTGTGCCAACACTTTGTAACTAATAAACATGTTCTCTGAGGAATTTCCAAGCCTCAGAGTTCTGCTTTATTTGTTTCTGTCTGTTGGAACCATGACATTAAACCAAGTCTCCTAAAACTTTAATTTTCTTTCAGGGTGCTGGTCCCTAACTGCCTACCCATCCTTTGATAGAGCAGTAAAGACTTGGTGAAGATTTGAGGATGGAGGAAAAGAGTGGAGCTGTTGCTGGCCACAATGGAACTCCAGCTGTCAGAGTGTAAGCAGCTGCTCCAGCTACTGAGGAGGTGTCACTGACAGAGGCTTGGCCAAAGTCCCAGTTCATCCAACCTGCGAAGCAGCTCAGCAGCAAGTGCAGGCAGCCCCACCATGATTTGAACCACCTCCCATCAAGTCCATCTTTGATGGGGATCCCAAGAAACTATCCTTTCTGAACCAAGTGTGGGCTCATCTAGATTTCTACGCATATGCCTACCTGGATGATGCCATGATGGTGAATTCTGTGGCAGCCAAATTGGAGGGGGAAGCGGCCGACTGGGTGACCAATCTCCATGATGAAGGGGCTCCTGAGCTGCAGAATGCTAACCCATTCGTGGAGATTCATTTTGAAGACAAATCCCAGTCCCTGTTGGCTGAGAAAAAGATCCATTGTCTGAAGCAAAAAGGCTGCCCCGCTAAGGAATACATTCGTGAATTCAGGTGAGTTGCTGGTTGGCTAGGGCAGTGGCTGGAATGATCGTTGATCAACTACTTCAAGCAGGGGCTAGACAGCGGCCTACTCCAAGCCTGCATCATTCAGGGCTTTCCTAACCATTTACTGTATGTGAGTGGTGCAGCATGACAGTGATGGTGGACATCGAATTGGATTGCCCCAGAAATCCAAGCACAGCTGAACCCAAGCTGCCACGTGCCCAGGAGAAGCACCTTTTTGGCTGATGTTCCCAAGCCACCACGACCACCCGTGTCCCCCAAGTGCCAGCCAGGGCTCCTATCAAGTGCTATCAATACAGTCAAATGGGTCATTGTGCTGTGGAGTGCCCAGCTCCCAACCCCCAATCCAGAAGCATGCCAGTTGCCACCACTAAGCCACAAAAAGCCCCCAGAGAGAAGAATAACTGGGCATGGCAGGACCCAGCTGTTGGACACCCCCCTCCTACTGAGCCTGAGGCAAGAGCCCAGCCAGAGCCATTACAGATGCCGGCGCCCTATGACAGTGATGAAGAAGGCAGAGAGGATCTGATGGTAGGTCAACCCCTCCCACCTTTTGCCATCCCTGCCAAGATAATAGTACCCAAAACCAGGACCAAATGAAATTAAATGTGTTTTTTATTGTTATTATATAGTTTATTGGTTTTTTTAAACTAGCAACCTGGTGCCTAGTAAACACCATGTTGTCTGGGTTCACATTTCACAAGAATCAATAATAGTCAATTTCTATCATATTGTATTCTACATAGAAGCATTCCTTGACTTTCTCTTCTTCCCATATTGTTCTCTTTTGCAAACATTAGGTTAATACACTTCTTAGTTTTTTAGTAACAAAGAGGTTAAATATAAACATTTTTCTAACATTTATCCAATTAGTAATAGCATCAATATAGAACTTATTTTCTAGTTAGTCCTCTTGGTTGGATTTCAACATCCTTATTTAGACTTTCCCCCCACAAAATTGAAATCATTTTTATCTGTTAAGATTTTCTCAAAGTTGATTTACGGTTAAATATCTAAGCTGTTTCCCTCACAATAATCCTCCCAACAATTATATTTCTCATATCATAAAAAATACAATATTACTCAGAATAAGAAAGAAGAAAAAGAAAAACATTTCTCTCAAACTAAAATTCATTTTTTTCATTTTTTAACTCTATTCCATTTGGTATTTACTAATAAAATAATCCATGATATTTTAAACATAGTCAAATACTTAATCTATTAATTGCATGTGATAAGACAGTTGCATTTCACATATCTATATCTATATCTATCTATCTCTATCTCTATCTATCTATCTATCTATCTATCTATCTATCTATCTATCTATCTATCTATCTATCTATCTATCTATTGTTACTAGTTGAGCAGACCATATTATATTTTAACCATATTCAAACAAATACTTAATCTTTAAAAATTGCTTCTGATAGGTCCAATTTTCTAATCACTTGAATCTGATTTTAGTCTTTTTCTTTCGCCAAACAGCTTTTCTCATCTATCTATTCCACTTAGTTAAAAAGTCTTGCCATTTTCTTGTGGATGTTGTTAAGGATGGGAGAGACAAATCGGGAAAGATGCTGATTTCTTTTGTGTTTTCTTGTCAAGAGACAAGTCGTAGATTTTTTGGTATCTCTGTAACCATTTTGTCAGGCTTTTCTTATCTTCAGCTTTGTTTTGTGATTCTGGGGTGTGGGCTATCTCTTCCAGTTCTGGTGCTTCAGTCATGTCTTGTGTGTTTTCCTTCATATGAGTTTAATCACAATCCCTTTCATTGGTAGATTCTTTCATTTTCTGAAAATTCTTATGTTATGAGGTTAACGTAAAGATATGTACATTTATGTCATCAAAGTTGTTTTTAATTTCATTGTGGTTTAAAGCCATTGTTGGAGCAAAGTTGGAAAGTATTTGGTTTTTCTTGACAAGTTCTTTTTGCAAGCTCTTGAGATTCCATAATAGCTAGAATTCATTTTCTTTCTTTCTCTGAAAACAGCTTTAAAGTCACAGTCAATAGGGTTTGATCATCCAGGAAGGTCAGTTATGTTTTTTTTCAATTATAATCTTTGCTTATTGTGGCTGGCCTAGAATGTTTTGTTTAGATCTTTTTAAACATCAAAGAAGTAGGTTATCTCATTCTGGGCATCCTGCCAATACTTATAACAAAGCAGCTAAAGTTATATATTCTCTTCCACCACTAGATGTCAGCAACAGTATGTTTTTGTCCCCCTTAATACTTTAATTCGCTGCTTCTTTCCGTGGAAGGGTGGTGCAAAGCTCCCCCTCCTTTTCACTTTCAGAGGTTTTTTTGTTTCTTAGAATATCTTTTCCAAAAATTCAGGATATAGAATAGGAGAGAGAAGATCAAATTTCTCACCCAGTTTCAGCATGCTCTTCACCGATATTCTGGTAAGTACTTGTGTTCTTTGGCTGCAAGTAGCTTGGACTGGTTACTGAGATGGGGCCAGCCTTTCTCCTGTTGTGTTAGAGGGAATTTCCCAATAGAACGGGATGATCACTATTGTTTCCGAATTGCTGGGGTGCCCCTCTTTCTTCACTGCTTCTTTCGGGCAGCTTTAGACCCATTTAGGGTCCCCTGGCAGGGTGAAAAGAGCTACAGGAAGTGGAGCTTTCATGATCCCATGACCATGCGCTACCAGGCAAAACTGGAAGTCTGGACTTAAATGTGTTAATAGAGTCAGGTTGCACCAGGTGTCTAATTAATCTATCCACAGTGCTCAAGCTGTTACCCCTAGCCATGAGATTTGAACATTGCATTTAATCTGGAGGCAATTCTGGTGGCCAGGGATGAAAAGAGACATTAAGTTATGTGAGGAGTTGTGCTACCTGAGCTGCAAAGAAAAAGTCCTGGGTAGCTTCCAGGATTGCTGCAACAAGTGGCTGATCCTTCCCAGCCTTGGGAGGAAATAGCCATAGATTTTATAGTGGAGTTGCCTGAGAGCAAGGGAAACACTGTAATATGATTTATGATCTATTTTCCAAACAAGTGCATTTTATCACTTGCTCCCCTCTGCCCAGAAGCTAACCAAGATGTTTTTGAAACACATATATTGGGTCCATGGAACTCCAAAGTGAATTATTTCTGATGGGGGGCCAGTTTACTGCAAAGTTCTGGAGGGAGTTCGTTAAACTGATTGGATCGGCTCAGTGGCTTTTGTTGGCTTTTCATCTGAGCATGAATGGAGTGGCTGAAAAAGTTAATGTAATGGTGGTACAGTACCTCAGATGCTATGTTAATTACCAACAGACTAATTGGGCTGACCTCCTGCCTTTTGTGGAGGTAGCCTACAACAATATTGTGCACAGTAGCACTGGACTGACCCCATTTAAAATAGTAATGGGTTGGGGTTTTGTGCCTATGCCTGAATATCCCCAGGAGCCTCCTACTTCCCAGACTTTGGATCAATGGGTGACGTCTTTTCAGGGGGGTTGGGTTGGGTGAATGTGAAGAAAGCTTTGACCAAGGCTACTAAGGTTTACAAGGAGCTCCCCTCAAAAAAACATTTTATGTTGGCAATTGGTTTATCTTTCAACACAATATTTAAGGTTAAACTTACCCAGCAGAAAACTGGGCCCAAAATTCCTTGGTCCTTTTCCCATCACAAAAACCATAAACCCTGTTACAGTGGAATTGAAACTTCTATGACTGTTGGAAAAGTGTGTTTCACTGTAGTCTGTTGAAACTTGTGTCTGAATCCTCTTTAAGACTTACTCCAAATAAATTGCTGGGTCGTTTAGTGGTAGAGGGAGAGACACATTATGAAATAAAATGACTCTAGGTTGTACAAGGGGAAGTTACAATACCTTGTTCAGTGGAAAGGCTATCCACTGTCAGAAGCTACATGGGTGAAATGCACAAATGTGAAAGCAGGCAAGTTAATAAAAGAGGTTTTATGATAAATATTGTCACAAGCCTCAAGGAAATACTTAACATGTTTTTTGTTTCCCATACAGGAGACTCTTTCCTTTTGAGAGGGGCTGACTGTCAACTCTACAATGAGCATGGCTGCAGCCATTTTTTTCTTTCTCATTCTAGATTGCCACATAGAACAGGGGGAGGAGGTTTGTCCCATGGGAACCAAGGTCATCTGCTGCTCCTGCAACCAGGGACTGGGTGTTGCATAAAAAGCCCACCAAATAAGTATATTGAGGAATGTAGTTGCTTGTGTGGTTTTGTGGGTGGGACATTTAATTTTGTAGTTTAGCAATTGTTATTTGTGTGTTCAGACTTGGTTTCACTTTTCAGCATGCCACTACTTTGTAACTAATAAACATGTTCTTTGAGGAATTTTCAAGCCTTGGAGTTCTGCTTTATTTGTCTCTGTCTATCGGAACTATGACACATTGTCACTTTACCCCTTACATCATAAAGTAAACCTTAATAGTGTCTGTCACCCATATTTGGTTGACTTCATTCATTGTTGACCTCCAGTTGACCTCTTCCATTTCAGTGTTCATGGTTCACGAGAATGATAGAAATGAAAAGATATCAAGAGTTGTAGGATATTGGTGCCCCTTTCTCTAAACAAGAACTTGGACTAGAAACAAAACTCTTGGTCTTCATCACTTGTGATTTCATAATCTTTTTGGTGGGGAATGTATGGAGTATAAATATTTGCTTTAAATGTTTCCAAGCCATTTCATAACCTGAGCATTGTGTTATGTGATCTCAAAGTAAGTTGATTACAACTGCAAGAATTGTAACTTGTTCGGAGACTAATTAACCAGTGAGTGTTAGTTTTTTGGTTTAAATCCTTTCTTATAGAAAGACACTCTGTATTCACCAAATCTTTACCAAACATATAAGATTGCAAATATTTGACTAGTGGAGAATAGAGTTAGGAACAATAAAAGGGTGCTGTTTCTTGTATGGACACAACAACATGGAACACTGAGAACTAAACTAGATGATTCGTAAAATGAATACTGTTTTGTTCCACTTCCAAATGTTATTTGTTTTATTATAAATGAAAAATGACTTAATACTCTATTACTTTGATCTTTTTGCTTGGAAATATTGTCCTCTTTTCCCATATCTACACAATAGGGTTGCACAGTTTAGGAAAACTGTGTTTTAGAACACACTTGGCACCTGTTGAAAACACTTTGCCCAAGGTATATTTTTTCCCAGGATCATATGCCAGCCACAAAAAGAGGCTGCAGAAAGGCACAAAAAGTCACAGTTGGCCATAAGGTTTCTTAACAGCTGGGTGCTATTTAGAAAGGTAACATGGGTTTTGAAAGGGCTAGGGTTTAACAACTGAACAATTTAGCCTATAATGTATTTCAGTTTATTCTTTAACCATTTTTGTCTGGTGCTCTCAGAAAGTATGAGGCAATCCTGCCTCAGGAGATATAAACAAATGATAAGATATAATCACTTCCCTGACTTTTTATGCTACTTATCTCTATCTTGAAGCCAGCTAAGATGCAACACAATTGCACAGGTAGACACCTGAAAATTTCATTTAGGGATGTCACTGCAGTCTACCAGATAAGATTTCCAAAGTTGATATTTTAGTTCCAAGTGACAGACAAAAGCATTTTAGATCCTCTTATTTGAGAACCTAACCCGATTAATTTCATTTTGAAGGAATATGAGGCTGGTTGGTTGCACAAGCTCTTAGGAATATTGGTATGAAAAGAATATAACTATAGCTGGATGCTCAGACAGCCCTAGGTAAAGATAGTGAGGGAGAGTATTGAAATGACCCACATTTTAATGTAATTGCCACCAATACTGTAATACATTAGCTGCATGGAATAAAATTGGCAGACCTTTGAAAATTGTTATGAATCAGGTCTGAATGCTAAAACTAGTTTCAGAGACAGATGTTTTAATGTTTGTTCATATGTCCTTCGCCTCCTAAATCTGCCACATCATCAGTTGAACAACTTTTACTTTTTTCTGATTTCTTTTCTTTTTTTCCCCACAGGAAATGGTTTATTCTTTTTTTTTTTGCTTGTGTCAGCTAGGTTCCAACCTTCTAACAAATCAACAGTTATAGCCAAGAAGCTGGTATTTCTTTCAGATGTATCATAATTAAAATACTGTATCTTAAATCTGTTAAAAATGTCATTTTGTTTCTGTTACTATATTATTAAATATTTTTCTATTGTCTACTCAAAGCAATAAAATAACTCATATAAAGAAGAATGCCAGAATTATAATAGCAAGCAACACAGTTCTCAATGTCATTAAATACCCCAAACCAAAAGTTCTTGGCAAAAGATAATATGTTACTGAAATTATAAAATGTCTTCAAAACATAAAATCAGTTAACAGTGTACCGATCTTTATTTGGTTTAATTAAAATAGATTTTTTAAAAGTTGTGTGTTCAGTGCCACATTTATGAAAGCAAAGTATGTATTTTTGATACTTATATGTTTTATATATTTTTCAAAGTTGCTCTGGAATCTAAATTTCCATTCCTTGGAAACTTCTCAGTTCTAGACATATTGGTACAGTTCTAGACTTATTGATACAATTCTAGATCTATCTAGGTCATTTTTATTTCCTTTTAGAACAACAAAGGGCTATGATACTTCACACCTGAAGATTTTCATTGTAGAATTCTGCTCTGAGAAAGTTTGGACTAACCCAGGGGTAGGCAACCCTGGCTCCCCCATGACTTGTGGTCTTCAACTTGTGAAGTCCATGAGTCATAAAAGAGCCAAGGTTGCCCATGCCCGGACCAACCTTTCTTCTTTTTTTTATTGAAAAGTTTTACAAAAACACATTATAGTAATGCTATTTTTAATCAATGCTGTTTTCCTCCTGTTGTTAAATTTAAAATTGCTTTGTCACTAAGAATGTTTTTTATTTATGATTGTAGCTGCTTGTGTTGAGAATTGAAAGACAAGAGAATAAGCTAGATATAAATAATCCATAAATAAAATGAAAATAACCTAAGGAAGTAATGAAGGTTGCAATTCTCTGCATAGAATAGATCCTAGATATCACATATTAGCTTGAACCATAATACAGTCGATTAATTATCTACTGATTTGTAGCATAATAAAGATTTAAGATAAACACATGTCATCATAGCTTAAAGAGAAGTGAAATTAATAATAATAAAAAGGACAACCGTTCCTTTTTCCAGAAAAATATTTTATTAGCTTATCAAAGCATAAAATACAAAATAAAATAAATATAAATATAAAATAGGAGAGAAAAAGAGAGAGAAAAGTTGAGGTTTCATGTTATTACCATATTCTACTGCACCAAAAGGAATTAGAAGTCAATGCTTTTTCCCCCCTCTACCCTGTGCACTCACCTAAGAAAGGGCAACCATTCCTAATTTGTTTTGAGAATATCCAGACTGTGAGTTGTGGATACCACAAAATTACACATATAAATTGATAACTATTGTTTTGTTGTTGAGCTCTTTCAGTATATTATGAGCTAAGTCAGGACTAATGTTGTTCAACAAGCAAAATTCAGCCAAACTTAATACAAGATGATTTGTGTATTCATCTTATTTTTCATTGATTGATTGTCTCCATGTTGTGCATTTTGAAAGAATAGTATGCACTTATCTAAATAACATATTTATGATTTTCTTCTGCAGCAATTATTTTTCTCCCCAAAATAAATGATATACAGAGTTATTAATTGAACAAAATATGATTTACTAAGTGCTTTTATAAAAATCTTCTGCCAACCTAGCTGTTTGAAAGCACGTAAAAATGCAAGTAGAAAAATAGGGACCACTACAGTGGGAAGGTAACAGCGTTCCGTGCACCTTTGGTGTCTAGTCATGCTGGCCACATGACCACGGAGATGTCCTTGGACAAGCGCTGGCTCTTCAGCTTTGAAATGTAGATGAGCACCGGCCCCTAGAGTCAGAAACAACTAGCATGCAATGTGCGGGGGAACCTTTACCTTTATAAAAATATAAAAGCTCTTTAGTGGTTTCTAGATTTCTAGATTTTCCTACTATTGTGGACATTCTGGAATATGTGTTTTTGTATGTGCCTTCTTTTTTAATAAATAAACAGCTTCACACAAAATACCTCTTATTCAGGCCATACGTTATCAATTGCTAGTTTCAATTATATGCAATTATCCTACTTATTTCACTGTATCACAGAGACTTTGAAGATTCCTTTCTGTGTCTCAGAGAAATACTTAAAATTATAGTTGAGATATAAAAAAACAAACCCACCACCAATATATTTTCACAGATTTTTTCTTATGTATCTTCTAGAAACTTTCTCTTCCTGCATAGAACTGTATCATCCCAGATCAAATATAACCCCTTTCCATAAGGAATCCAATTTAGCACTATGCAAACTTGAAATGAACAAGTATCAAAGAATAAGTGTTAATTTGATTTAAATGTTTTCAAATCTAGATGGTTCCTTGGCATACCTTGTACTGAAAACTGATCGAAGAATGTTACAAATTGTAAAAATAAATTCTTTACAACAGCAGTAGCCATTATTATGAAGCTACTGTTGACATAATTAGTTATTTTCTGACAAAATCAGCTCAAGGATAATTGTTCCAGGCTTTAAATATCCTTTCGGCATGACTGATTCGGTGATTGAAGTTTTGATGGAATCAACATGTATCTGAACTTTTAACTCCATGGGATAGGAAAGTATTTATTCTGAGTTTCAAACTAGGACTATAGCTATAGCACTAGAAGTAAATATGCAGACTGTATAAAGCACTTAGAGAGGGCTGTAAAGTACTGTGAAGTGGTATATAAATCTAAATGCTATTGCTATTTTACACTCCTTCAATAATTTACTTACCTTTTGGTGCTCTCTTACCACCACAACCCTATTCCAGTTCTCAACCATCTTCTATGGAAAGAGTTAATTCTAACTTCTTTTTCTTCACTGGAACTTGGAGGTGTTGTCTAACTTTGATAGCATCCCGTTTTGTCAGTAAATAATCATATTACTCTTCATAATGAGAACTAAGACAACAGCGCTCCAATATTATGATGTGATGAAACTCTTAACATTTTGAAAAATATTTTCTCTATCACAAATTCACAATCTGCTCTAAATAACATAAATTACTAGATTGTCATTGATGAAAATCATTGAGGAATGTTAGACTGTCCAAAAGAACCTACAGTAACTTCCATGTAAAAGCAGGTTTTTATTGCCCAGAAAGAGTTTATTAAATAGAATCAGTAGTAGTTAAATTCTTCATTAGGTTGTTAAGACCCAACATTTCCAATACAATTAGATCTATTTTTCCCCACTTTGCCTAGTGAAGCTAAGCAGATAACCTGAATACTAGTCTACTCAGGGTTTTGACTTATGGAAAGCCCATTCTGGGTCAGATGCACCTGACACTCTTCTTGGATTCTTTTTGGCCAATAAAAACCTGCTTTTAAACCACAGTTCCTGGATATTTTGAGCATACAAAGTATATCCCTTATCAAGATAGAGTAAATATTTCATTCTCATGCTAACATTGAGTTTTCAGGACAGCAAACTCACTGAACTGAGCTCCACATCTTCCCAACTGTAATTTCATAATCAAGCTATTTGTGCTTCTCTAAATAAATTATTTTTCTTTCTGATTTTATTTTGGTTCTTGATTACCTTCTCCAGTTCATGACCCAGAATATAATTAGTGATCATGCAGACAACTCATTTAATCTCTTACGGTCTATTTATAAACAGGGCTGGATGTTTTTGCTACAAATTTAAGAATGAAATTAAGAAGACAAATGTGGACTTTTCCCAGTATTTTAAGAAAATCATGATTATTTGATCACAGATTCAGACTTTAATGTCTAGTAATATATATCCAGATCGGTAAATGTCACAGAAATGTTCTCCTTCCTAAGTTTACAGACTTCTTCAAATAGCAATATACTGTAGTCAAATATGAAAACAAATAGCTATGTGAAAAAATGTATATTGTTTTGAAATCAGTTGAATATATATTCTGTCAATGTTAATTTGTTACTGACATGAGCAAAAGTACTGTAAATGTAATCCTATTCCCGAGGCTGAATGTTATAATTTTCTGCATGAAATGATTTTGACCCTTTAATATCTGAGATAATATGCCTAGTGCTTCACGTTGGGTATTATTTATGTAATTTTCCTTTATAATTCTAATATATTTTGTCTAATTATACTTAATGCAGTGGAATATATTTGTTGATTGCCCCACCATTGAAACTTTGATACTTGCTGGTACATGTTTACGTGAATATTCAACCTGCCAGCCATATATTTCTTCGGTCCTCATTACAGAAATCCCTTCAAGCTGTCTCTGTGAAATTCAGCATTCTGTATAAAAGCTGCTGTTTTGTGTACATATTTGAATAATTTCTGTCCCAAAGCACTGAAAATACAGCCAACTTTTATATATAAAAAACAACAAATAAAATAAATTTTAAGGAAGCATAGCTCAAAAATCCTACACTGAGTATGATGAAATTTGACAGATTTAATCCCATACTTAGTCTTGTTTTCAATACATTTCTTAGCAGTCTTCTGAAAAACAAAGCAATCATTTGTGTTCCTTCCATACTAACCAATATTAAAAATAAATTTTTTAAAGAATCTCACTTTTGATTTGAGCATCAGATTTGCTAGAGTTACTCATGATACTGTACATCCCATGAGTAAATAGGTTTATTTCTGAAACTCCAAAGCCAGACCTTAAAGCAAATTTAATGGTTGTTACACATATTATATAACTGTTTCAAAGCAATATTTTTAAAAATAAGGATTATTTAATAAATTTTATGCTACAAAATCAGTTTTAAGCTGAACACAAGGATTTTATGCAGTCATCCAAAGTTCTCAGAGTCTTGGGGATCTCACAAAATTAGGTAAATACTTTTTTGTTAGTTTGGAAGTTACTGGCGATAGCAGTTGTGTTTTGGTTTGGGTTTTTAACAATTATTGTTTAAAAAAATATATGATTTAACTATTCATCTGGATACATTTTATATATGGGTTTGCTAATATCCAAATTGTTAGCAATTGAAAGATAGTGAGACTTGCTTCAGACAGATGATTTGGTTACTTGTTTACTTAATTTTATTTATAGTGGAGATCATTTACAGATCATTGAGAAAGATACACAAAGACAGACTTTGGGATGTAAGCCTCCTTGATATAAATTGAACTTACCACCAAGTAGATTTGCTTAGCATACAGGTTTAGTGTGTATCATTGTAGCTGTATGTGGGTTTTCCCTACCTCCACCACTAATTGCATTTGCAGATGATGGGCTTTGATATTATACAACAACAGGTGATTGTCTTTGGCTTGTTTAAGCCCTTGGTTTGGCCCAGTAGATACAGTGAATATTTAATCATGTTATCGGCTGAATGACAATTGTGACAAATACTCATTGAGCAGGAAGAAGCCTATCAATTCCTAGCTCTTTGTAGTTTGTTCTTTGATAACAGCCAAGGAACATAACCCAAAAGGTTTAGCCATGCTCTTAGCATATAAATAATGTTTTTGAATATTGTTGGCAACTCCCCAAATTTCACTGCCAGCTTTTGGATCTTTTCCAATAACAAGATCTGGATGAAGTGACACAGATGTATGATAGGCTTTTCTATCAACTAGGATCCATTTCCAGCCATCATTACAGCCATAGGATCCATTTCATTACAAAGCTGAGTATCATCCAAATGTCAGAGAGCCAGAATATTTTGGCCCAAGTGAATTACACAACTGTTGAGAGAATGGGAGAATCATAAAAAGGGACTCAGGTGCCAGAGGAGACCTTTCTCATCATACAGCTAATTTGATGTCTCTAGTCTGACCTTCCACAATGACACTGGAAAAGTGGATTGATTTCAAAATAAACAACAACAACAGTAGTGGTAGTAATAGTGGTAGTAGTTAAAGTAATAATAGTAATAATAAGTAAAATATTACAGGGCCAGTACATAAAAAATAGCAGGCAAAACAGATAACAGCAAGACATGGCAATGGCCAAGAGCAGGAAAATTGATGAAAGAGACAGAGAGGCAAATTCTGGCTGCCGAAGACCAAGCCTTAAGAACAAATGCATGTAAAATCAGAATTGAGAAGACAGCAACAGACAGCAAATGCCATCTCTGCAAAGCTGAAGGAACAGTGAACCACCTACTTAGCCCCTCAAATGATAGTACAAACTGACTACAAACAACCACATGACAAAGTAGCAACAATGGTGCACTGGAATATTTGCAAGAAATAACAGCAAGAACTGTTAGGACCCCAAAATAGGCAAAGTAATTAAAAATAAATAAGCTGCAGTGCTCTAGGACTTTAGAATTCAGATAGACATGCACCTGCTACATAGTACTCTGGACTTAACAATTGTTGATAAGAAAGACAAAAAAGTGAATAGTGGATATTGCGGTACCTGGCAACAACAGAGTAGAAATCATAGAATACAAAGACTTGCAAATAGAAATAGAATCACTAAGACAAAAGAAGCAAAGGTAGTAATAGGCTTGGGTGCAATCCCAAAACAACTGGAGCACCACTTGAACAACATTTGCATTGACAAAATCTCTCTCAGTTAATTAAGGTAATTATTTTACCTTAAACAGCTTATATCCAGCAATGACACCTTTAATACTATCAAAAGCAATGTCTGCCTATTGATCAATACAAGGATAAAAATGCCAAATCCAGTCTAACCATATGGCTGACTTACAATGAACTACAATATGTATTGGTTTAAAGGTTTGCTTCAGCCATAAATAAGAAGTTCTTTAAAAATGAATACGTACATGAAAACATGATAAAATGCTCTCAAGCCATTTCAACTCATAAAAAAGAATCTTATGTCAGAGGGCTTGATTTGACTTCTGTGCATTGTAGACAATTATAACAATTGTCCTAAGGATCATTATTCATTCAGGAAACAGAGTTTGACCACATGAATAAGGCCTTGACTAATTGGCTAGATACTTCAATAACAAAATCAAGCAGTCTACTTTTTAAGGTATTCTGAGGATGCTAAAGACAGTTTTAAAACCATGCCATGGGCAATTGCATAAGCTTTTTTCTACGTGACTAGGGATCTTAGTTGCAGAGGTTTTATCTATTCAAATAAAAATCAGTGTATTTACAGTTGAAGATACACAGGCTTAAAATCGAGTAACTTTTTATCTTTAGGAATAGCCAATATACTGTAGGTCTTCATTTGAAATTGTGTTGTTGTTGTTGTTAGCTGCGAAGTCGTGTCCGACTCATCGCGACCCTATGGACAACATTCCTCCAGGCCTTCCTGTCTTCTACCATCTTCTGGAGTCCATTTAAGCTCACGCCTACTGCTTCAGTGACTCCATCCAGCCACCTCATTCTCTGTCGTCCCCTTCTTCTATTGCCCTCGATCTTTCCCAGCATTAGGCTCTTCTCCAGTGAGTCCTTCCTTCTCATTAGGTGGCCAAAGTATTTGAGTTTTAGCTTCAGGATCTGGCCTTCTAAAGAGCAGTCAGGATTGATCTCCTCTAGGACTGACAGGTTTGATCGCCTTGCAGTCCAAGGGACTCGCAGGAGTCTTCTCCAGCACCATAGTTCAAAGGCCTCAATTCTTTGGCGCTCAGCCTTTCTTATGGTCCAACTTTCACTGCCATACATTGCAACTGGGAAGACCATAGCCTTGACTATACGCACTTTTGTTGACAGGGTGATGTCTCTGCTTTTTAGTGTGCTGTCTAGATTTGCCATGGCTTTCCTTCCCAGGAGCAAGCGTCTTTTAATTTCTTGGCTACAGTCCCCATCTGCAGTGATCTTGGAGCCCAGGAAAACAAAATCTGTCACTACCTCCATTTCTTCCCCATCTATTTGCCAGGAATTGAGAGGGCCAGATGCCATGATCTTGGTTTTCTTAATGTTAAGTTTCAACCCAAGTTTTGCACTCTCCTTCTTCACCCGCAACAAGAGGCTCTTTACTTCTTCTTCACTTTCTGCCATTAGAGTGGTATCATCTGCGTATCTTAGGTTGTTGATATTTCTTCCAGCAATCTTAATTCCAACTTTTGATTCATCTAGCCCTGCCTTTCTCATGATGTGCTCTGCATATAAGTTAAATAGGCAGGGCGACAGTATACAGCCTTGCCGGACTCCTTTCCCAATTTTGAACCAATCAGTGGTTCCGTGTCCAGTTCTCACTGTTGCTTCTTGACCCGCATATAGTTTTCTCAAGAGAGAAATAAGATGGTCTGGTACTCCCATCTCTTTAAGAACTTGCCACAGTTTGTTATGATCCACACAATCAAAGGCTTTAGCATAGTCAATGAAGCAGAAGTAGATGTTTTTCTGGAACTCCCTAGCTTTCTCCATGATCCAGCGTATGTTAGCAATTTGATCTCTAGTTCCTCTGCCTCTTCGAAATCCTGCCTGTACTTCTGGTAGTTCTCGATCCACATACTGCTGAAGTCTAGCTTGTAGGATTTTAAGCATGACTTTACTAGCATGAGAAATGAGTGCAATGGTGCGATAGTTTGAACATTCTTTGGCACTGCCTTTCTTTGGAATTGGAATGTAAACTGATCTTTTCCAATCCTGTGGCCACTGTTGAGTTTTCCAAATTTGCTGGCAAATTGAGTGTAGCACTTTTACTGCACTGTCTTTTAAGATTTTGAATAGCTCAGCTGGAATACTGTCACCTCCACTAGCTTTGTTGTTGCTCAGCTTTTCTAAGGCCCACTTCACTTCACATTCTAGGATGTCTGGCTCGAGGTCAGTGACCACCTCATTGTGATTATCTGGGACGTTAAGCTCATTCTTGTATAGTTCTTCTGTGTAATTTTGCCACCTCTTCTTAATCTCTTCTGCCTCTGTTAGGTCCCTGCCATTTTGGTCCTTTATTATGCCCATTTTTGCATTGAATGTTCCCTTCATCTCTCCAATTTTCTTGAAAAGATCTCTGGTCCTCCCTATTCTATTGTTTTCTTCTATTTCTTTGCACTGTTCATTTAAGAAGGCATTCTTATCTCTTCTAGCTATTCTCTGGAATTCTGCATTCAATTGGGCATATCTATGTTTTTCTCCCTTGCCTTTCGCTTTCCTCCTTTCCTCAGCTATTTGCAAAGCTTCCTCAGACAGCCATTTTGCTTTCTTGCATTTCTTTTTCTTTGGGATGGTTTTGGTTGCTACCTGTTGTACAATGTCGCGAACCTCTGTCCATAGTTCTTCAGGCACTCTGTCTATCAGATCTAATTCCTTAAATCTATTTGTCACCTCTACTGTATATTCAACAGGGATATGATTCAATTCATACCTGAGTGGCCTAGTGCTTTTCCCTACTTTCTTCAGTTTAAGCCTAAACTTTGCAAGGAGAAGCTCATGGTCTGAGCCACAATCAGCTCCTGGTCTTGTTTTTACCGACTGTATAGAGCTTCTCCATCTTTGGCTGCAGAGCATATAGTCAATCTGATTTCTGTGTTGACCGCCTGGTGATGTCCATGTGTAGAGCCGTCTCTTGGGTTGTTGGAAAAGAGTGTTTGCTATGACCATCGTATTCTCTTGACAAAATTCTATCAGCCTGTGCCCTGCTTCATTTTGTACTCCGAGGCCAAACTTGCCTGTTATTCCAGTTATCTTTTGGCTTCCTACTTTAGCATTCCAATCCCCCATGATGATAAGGATATCATTTTTTGGTGTTACTTCTATAAGGTGCTGTAGGGCTTCATAGAACCGGTCAATTTCATCCTCTTCAGCACTGGTGGTTGGGGCATAGACTTGGACTACTGTGATATTGAATGGTTTCCCTTGGATTCGAACTGAGATCATTCTGTCATTTTGAGGATTGTATCCCAGTATTGATTTTCCTACTCTTTTATTGACTATGAAGGCTACTCCATTTCTTCTGAGGGATTCTTGCCCGCAGTAGTATACCTGATGGTCATCTGAGTTAAATTCACCCATTCCATTGAAATTGTATGATGAGCCAATGAGTTCAAAGCAGACCCAGATAATCTAATCCTGCTCATCCTGATAGATTTTATACCTAGAGAGAATGTTATGCAGCATCGCTCAGAATGTACCTAATAGTACAAGGGAGGAAGAAATACACAGAATGTACCTAATAGTACAAGGGAGGGAAAAATACACAGAATGCTACAAAGTTCAGGTTCATAAGTAGCTTAGAATAAATACTACAGAAATCAGAAGAAAAAATAAATAAATTGATAGTGTGGAAGAAGCTGCTATTTCTCATCTATTTATTACATTTGAGAAAGCATGGAAAAAGAGGACAATTATGAAATAATTCATATCTAAAGCTACAGTATTACAAATTAATTAATTAAATTTTCATACCTGGGGAGTTAGTTTTTGGTCCCCATTTTTCTAAATGAAGCCCTTATAAAATATCCATCTCTCACCTGGTGTCGTGTGACTATCTTGGATGACAATTCTCAGAATGGCTATGCTGGCTAGGAATAACAGAATAGCAGAGTTGGAAGGTACCTTGGACATCTTCTAATCCAACCTCCTGTGCAAGCAGGAAACACTATACCAGTTCAGACAAATGGTTGTCCAATCTCTTCTTAAAAACCTCCAGTGTTGGAGCACCCACAACTTATGGAGGCAGGTTGTTCCACTGTTTAAATGTTCTAATTGTCAGGAAATTTCTCCTTAGTTCTAGGTTGGTTCTCTCCTTGATTAGTTTCCACCCATTGCTTCTTCTTCTGTCTTTAGGTGCTTTGGAAAATATGTTAACCCCTTCTTCTTTGTGGCAGCCCCTTAGATAATCCTACACATTCAGAAGACATCTGGATTAGAAAGAACTTCCTTTTAAAACCTCTAATGAAGATAGAGTAAACCATCCAGATGCCTTGTGATAGCAAAAAATTATACACAATAATTATCTTCCTCAACCAGGAATCCTCCACTGACGACTGGGAATTTTGGGATGCATGAAAGAGTGGGTGGGTGTTCTGGTACTTGCAGTATAACATGTCCAGAAGGTAAAAAAGTGACAAGAAGATGAAAAGATATCATTTTGCCAACTTTTTTTTCTTTCTTTTATAGTTGTTTCCATTAATTTTTATTTTCCTTTTTAAACCTTTTAACAAAATTATATAAAAAGTAAAAATACAAACTAAGAAAATAAAAAAGTGAAAAGAAAAAATATTATTATGCAATATGTTGGAATTAAGAAGGAACGTGTACAAATTACAGAATTCTTTAAAGTGATAACTAGCAATATCATTAATGGAGATGCATTTTCCATTATCTGCCATCATCTGGAAAAATGTCCACTTTCTGAACATGCTGGCCACAAAAATATGTATCCAGCTGAGAAGCCGAGCCTTTTCCATCACAACTTATTTAAGGGAAAGATAAATCACTAGTGTTTACTCTAACTTTCTACAGTCTAGACAGGAATAGTATGCTTTAACAATACTCATATTAAAAATTCATTGCCTTTGGAAAGCTGCCATGGAGTTTTATTGGAGTATAACCTTTTCAACCCAGGTAACTATGGGACAAGCTCCAAGAGAGAAATACTGCCCTGCAGAGTCAGCAGTGGATAAGGGAGAGGAATGACAATTGTGTATCAGAATATTCAACATCAGTGTACTAAGTGACAAGTCTGAAATCTTTCTGAGAAGTAGACAACTGGTGTAAAATATTTGGGGATGAAAAATAGTTCACATATAATTAAAATATGATGGCTTCATGAAGGTGCCAGGAAGACTAAGTTAGAAATATTGTTAACATTTTTTAATCTGGGAAAGCTGGTGACCTGATATTTCTTTTGGAGAATTTCATCTATTTATCAGATATAATAGTAATTCAGGCAGTGGAACAAAAAATGGTGCTAGAATATATTCAAATGGTGGCATGGCATGGGAGCAAGTGAAATAAATGTGCTTTATGTAATTTCTGTACTCATATTAAAATGGATTTTAAAAGTGTTTTATGGGTTTCTGTTTTTACATTAAAACAAGTACTATTTGGGTTGGAAAAAATAGTGATGGGTCTGTAATAGCTATTTTGTTTGTCTATAAAATAATTGTGCTATTATTTCTTAAGTCAATGGGCAAATGTTAGCATGACATTTTATGTTCTTTGCCAGCCGGACTCAGTTACTAAGAGCTTTATTGGTAGGTTATAATTGTGTTACCAATATTCAAAACTTTTATTTCACTTATAGTTCCTTTGACCTGAAGTTTAATTAATTCTGAGCCGCAGTCAATGTTACAAAATGACACATATGAACTAAAAAACAATTTGTTTAGGAACAAGTTATGCAACTACACAAAAATGTAATCTGGATAAAATAAATCTGGATAAAAATAAAATACTTTTATTTTTGAGGGTTTTAAAAATGAAAATACAAAACTATATAAATTTATTTTACATATTTCATGAAGAATTCACTTTGATGCACCTATTATTGACAGTATATCTCCCAAACTACTTTGATACAATGGTATCCATAGCACCTTTCATTTGTTAGAGAGTTAAACTTAGAGCAGAAGGACTGGCTTGAATCCCACTTTAATTAGAAACATTTTTTTTAAAAAAAAGTCATATCTGATAGTGAAGTACACTTTTTTATGAAGTCCCTGCATCTTCAAGGATGGTTGGAGGCAAATGATGAAGAATAATCAAACATGCCCTATATTGAATATAGCTACTGGTACCACTTTTTGCAGCTCCTAAAGAACTGCACCTAGTTTTTGACATCATCATCATCAGCAGCAGCATCCTGCACTGGGGCAGTGAATAAAACTAGGTTTCTTCTTACAAACTGTTCAGAACTCTCCCCCAAAGAGGACAAAAACTTTACATCCACACACCGGTAATCTCATTGCCTCATTATGCCTTCTATGGATCCTGGAGACCAAAATAGTTAACACAGATCTGTGAAAAGATTACCTGCCATTAATATGACTATACTAGCTATAGTGATGTTCTTGTATTCCTGTGCTTCCTATGTTCATTTTTCAGGATTGTGGGAGAATGAAACAGGCTTAATTATTACAGATATTGGGCCAGGTTATATGAATATCTAAGACATTATTTTTTGACATGTAATTCAAACTTATTCCTTGCAATCTTTTTAACTAAGTTATTTTTCATGCATACACACGCAGAAACAGACCATGGACTTTCCTGTTACTCCAATCCTCCAGCCCAGCAGCAACCACATGGGCCTCATTCAAATTATTTTCCTAACACAAGCTGTTCACATATGTTTCAGTCTGTATATCTTGTTGTATTTTACACAATGAACTGTCTTTCACAGTATCAGTTCTTCAAGCCTAATCAGATGGAAATATCTTCTTTAATATGTTTAATATTGCTGTACATGTTAAACATGGCAACCTCAAGGATTAGGAAAAACTAAAGCAGAAGATACACAATTTGTATTAGCTTTGGGAACACAAAATGTCATTGTGTTGTGGCTGAAAATTGCTGGTTATATGGCTGTGAGGGCATGGCTGACAATGTTGTACCTTTTTTGCTATATGTGGGATCTGGGATACTTTTAAGGAGCAAGATTGATGCCTTAAAGCCTAGCAGACTTTTGCCCTCTAAAACTAGTGGAAAATGGGACGGCGGTGGGGGGGGGGAATAGCCTGATATTTTGGTGGATCAGAATTCAAAACAAATCAGAGGATGCCTTAAGCTGCCTGTCAGCACTTGAAAATTCTCTCACTGCCCTAAATGAAAAAGCTGGCTTGAAAACATCAGCACTACCCAATCCAGTTTTTGGAATTACAGATGGGATCTAAAGACTCCACGGTGACCATTTGGAAATCTGGGAATTGAAGTCCACACATGTTCAAATTGCCCCGGTTGAGAAATGCTTCTCTAGGACCTTAGCTTGTGTGAAAGGCTGCAGCAGAGCAAGGAGCAAATAGGAGAACAAGAGGGCCTTTCTCTTGCTCCATCAGTGTCTCCTGCACACCACGGCTCCAAAGCAGTCTTTCTGGAGAATTGAATAGTCTCTTTTAAATGAACAGCTTCCATCTTCCTGCTGATTAATAAGAGAGCAAAGCAGATTTGGCATAATCTCAAACACATCTTTGACAGTACAGCCATTACCCTAGTCACTGGGGTAGTTGTAAATATTCAGAACAATGGCTTTTCAAATTCCAGCCTTCTGCAGATGAATCACTGGGCTCTCTGTCCTTACACTGAAAGAAAGGCGAAAGACTAGTGACCACATTGTCAGAAGCTGAAGAGTGATGCTTATGCTGGCTTCTATTAGTGTATTTAAAGCTTTCAGTATGCTGATTAGTATAGTCTGCCTCTCCATTTTCTTGATATCATGTCAGTTTTTATTCTCTTGAGTCTCATTAATTTTTTTTCTCATTTTCTTCTTATAGTCTCCTCCATGGTTCAGAAAATAGAAGAAACTTCACAGCTATCCTTACTGCCTGATAAAGTAGGTAATTTCAAAATACTTAGTCCACAAGGCAGTGGTAAAAATATACTAGAAGATATTCTTGCTAGTCGTTTTTTGTGAACTGTTTACAGGATTCAATACACATGAGTATTCAAGACAATTCTAATTACAACATTTAGAGCTCATTCCAAACAACAGGCAATCATTTCTTCTCCCTCTCTGCTTCTCTCTCTGTGTCTTTCTTTCACTCTTAGGAATGATTCTCATAAAGTAATTTTGTTCTTTAATGAACTCAGTAGCTACCCAACATCTAGTTAAACAATGTATCTCTATGTTCTCCAGTGCATAGCATCTGGCAATAAAAGTGTGCTTCTCTCTCAGGATTTACTAATTCCTTTAAAACAATATGACACTAACAAAGTAACAATTGTTACAAAATTTCCTTCCCCACCCCAGCTAATAGATTTGCAGGTTACAGTTGAAAGTTAGTTTTCAAAAATAGCATACGAAATGTAACACTTTAAAATTAAATGGGGGATGAATCCTATTGCATAGGGATGTGCAAATACTCTGAGCACAAACCATGGCATGTATGGAACATCTAGTTTCAGATGATCTGTGCAAGAGATAAACATATGTCTTTTGGATATTGTTTTTGGCAAAATCCAGAATTCCAGTACTTTAGAGCAGAAAAAGTGGTTTGAGTATCTCATTCTATTTTAGCTGCTCTGATTAGACCTTAGATTATTTCCTGTTCTCTAAAATGATCTTCTCTGCCTTTTGGATATATAACAGACTCCAACTCTGCTTGCCTTTAGAAATGCCATTACAATCTGGTCTTTCCCCCAGAAGTATGGATCTAGTTAAGTGGAGCCCCCTTTTGGTTGTTTAACTATCCCATTTGATCACCACTTTTGTTTTTATATATTGCATTGCTCTTTATTTAACATATTTAACATTATATAGTTATATTTCATTCATGTGTTTGTTTCTGTTTTGTTGTTTGTTGCCCTGAGTCACTGTCAGTTAGGCAGCTTATAAATCCAAAATAAAATAAAATAAATAAAATAAAATAAAATATAAAATAAAAAATAAAAAAATAATAAAATAATAAAATAAAATAAAATAAAATAATAAATAAAATAAAATAATAAAATAAAATAAGTTTCTTGCAGTTGGGGTGTACCTTTTGAGTTTTCTCTGGATCAGTTCAGTTGCTTTAAGCTAGACAGGAAAATAATCTGGGTGGAATTTGGGGAAAGGAAAAAGACATTTGATGAGTACATATTGGGGGCAATTAAGCTGACTTTGTAATAATGCCGCTTGGGGTGTGTGTGAAAGCCCTAATAAGCAGGCATATACATAGAATGAAGGCTACTGCTAAGCTTGTAAGCCGCCCTGAGTCTTTGGAGAAGGGCGGGATAGCTGTATCTCCCCTATCCTACACTGTCATTCATTCTTTTGTTATGTAAAGCACACTGTCTCTCCTTTTCTGATGAGTCTGTTCTTTTTGAATAAATTGTAGCCTTTCAAGGCAGTGTTTCAATCACATGTATCATCTCACCAAACTTCTAAACCTGTAACATATTAGTCCATCTGTGTTAGGATTAGACCCTCTTCCTATTATTTTCCCATGCTCTATACATTAATGCAGACACACAGGAAATTGTGAGTATCATTTCCACTTTGTTGTTCTAATTCTTTTTCAGTTGTTCTGTCCTCTATTACACATAGGTCTTCTGCCCTTATGTTTCTTCCTTTGCTTCATGCATTTTGGGCACCAGTCCTTGGCAGTATATTCAATTCTAGGCTTTTGTCACCATTTTTCTTTGCTTTAACGCCTTCCTGATGAAATTGACAAGGTGCTTGTTGGACATGACTTTCCCAGTTTGGGTATTTATGCTGAATAAATTATATCTTCCTGAGAAGGAAGTAATAAAATACTCAGAACTGCAGATCTGATTAGTATGAATATCTTATCCTAGTCTTTTAATAACATAGTTCATTCTAATTAATTCAACTGAAAATTCACAAAAGGGTTCATAGAACTCTAATTTTAAAGAGAGAATATGAAAAAAAAGAATCCTCCTTTTGCTATTTGTGATAAGGTTATTCACTCCCAAAACACAGTGAAATAACTAGAAGGAACAGTTCCCCGGTAGACAAATTGTGCAAAGTAGAAAACTCCATTTATGATGCCACAAAGATATTGAAAATTTGATGTGAAATTAGTCAAGTGGGATTTGCAATCTATAAAGTTGATTTCAAGTAGATTACAAGTAATAAAAAACCAACCAACCGATAAATAAATACATAAATGTTTATTGTTGATTTTGCAAGTTTGGCAGTAATGCATAACGAATTGTCATGGGTCTTGTCTGCAATTTTTAAATAAGTGAGTGCACTGAAATTTCAGCAAGTAAAAATAATCAGTTTTTTTTTTTAAATCAAAGTTATTTCTTTAAGACCAATAAATATGTACTATATTTGTTTGCTGCTTGATCCTTTCATAAGTGTACAAATATTTTGCTATAGTGTTTGTGTTTCATTCATCATAAAAATGTGTAAAAAATGTAACATTCTTTCATTGCAACAAACAAGTGGTCTAATCTTTAATGATAACTAAATTTTCCTCGCACAACCTAGAGATCCATACAACTTCTCAAGGAATTTTTTTCCTCTTTGCTACCACCTATTTTTGATATTAAAAGGTTAATATCAAATTGGGTGATTTAAAATGAAATAAAGTAGGGGGGTGGATAGAAAATTCAGTTTACATGAAAAAGAGTGGATGGGATTTTAAAGTCAAATATTTAATCTGAAAAAGCTTTCTGGTGGTGACACCATTTCTCTTTGCTCCACCCATATGTGGCCCTTGAATGGTTAGATACAACTACAAGTTAGACTAAAAAAAGAATATCTTATGATAATTTTGGAGGGCAAAATTTTGTGTGACATAACTTTAGTTGCAGAAAAAGCATAAAAATACAAATCAATAAGGTCAATAATCTACTTTTTAGAATGTGCTGTAGGTCAATGATAATGCATGTATTTTATGAACAATTTCCAGGAATTCCAAATGCAGTATCTATATTGAAATAGATAACAGGTAGTACATACAGATACAACTATTTATTTAGTTATTTATTCAATTTCTATAGCTGGCCATGAGCTTAAATGGACTCCAGAAGATGGTAGAGGATAGAAAGGCCTGGAGGAACATTGTCCATAGGGTTGCGATGGGTTGGACACGACTTCGCAGCTAACAACAACAAATACTGTAGCTGGCCATCTCAAATAACTCTAAAAAAAGTTACAGTATAGTACAAAATTAAATATATGTGGCAGCTGAGAATAAATGTCATTATAGATGTCAATATAGCCAGGAAATGGGGTCCTTCACATATTCAAAGGCTCAGTCCCAAAGCCAGGTTTTCACAGCCTTACAAAAGTGAAAGAGCATCAGGGTCATCCTCTGAAAGGAGAACATTCCAGAGGGCAGGAACTACACAGAGAAGACATCTCTCCTAGTCCTTGCCATCCAACAATCCTTGACTGATAGGACTCATAGTATGCCCAACCTGCCAAAGCAAACTGAATAGGCAGAAACAACTGGGAAGAGACAGTAGCTTAGGTAACCCACTTCCATGCTATGAAGGGCTTTAAAGGTGACAAGGAACACCTTGAATTCCATCCAGAAACACACTGGCAACCAATACAGCTCACACAGTTGTTACATGTGTCAAGTATCTGACACTAGTTACTAGCCCTGCAGCTGCATTTTGTACCAATGAAACTTCCAAATGCTTTACAAGAGCAGCCTCATGCAATAACCCAAAAGAGAGGTCACAGGAGCATGAGTTATTGTGAGCAGAGCATCCCAGCCCATGAATGGAAACAACTGGTGCAGAACCTGAAGATGTGCAAAATCCCTCCTAGCCACCTTCTCATTCAACAGTGTGAATGAGAATAGTCAAACATGGGTTAGTTGGATGAACAGAAATGGAAAGCAAAGCAAAGCAAATAAAATTCAGTTCTAAAACATCCTTACCCACAGTGCAGCCTTATGTGGGATTTCAGTATAGCCTATAACCTCTACACATCATAGTTAAAGAAATATGGACATCTATATTTATTGAGAAATTATGGGAATTTTAAAAACTACATATTAGGGCACCAGGTCAGAAAAGGCAGTAATAGCTTTAGTCAGCTTCCTTAGCAACTGATTTTTTTTAGACTGAATTATCTTTTAACAGAAACACCCAGCTGCCATGACTTCTTTTAATTGCCATGTTTTATTCTTCAGTGTGTCTGGAGTGCAGATGGCATTTGAAGAACAGAAGACTTCATCACAATTAAGAGGCTGAAACATGAAATGAGGTCAGCTTTACCTGCAAAAGATTAAATGCAATCACTGGAATAAGAGCCAGGCAACCATGACACTTAAAATATGGAAAGTAATAAATCACTATTGTAAGAAAGAGGAACCATTAAATTGTCTGATTGCAAAGGGGCATTAATTCATTCAATTAGTAACGATGAAACAATCAGCAAAGCAAAGTGATCGACATATGCTTCAGAAAAATGGTAGCTTTTAATTAATCACCAAAGTATTTGTTTCATAAATTATTCTATTACTTGACTCTGAGCACTTCATGTTCTTAGCAGTCTTCTCAGTTAAATCACATGAAAGCAGATGAGAAAGAGCCTTGAATGTGTTGATGGAAAATTGCTTCCTGATGGTGTATTGCATTTAATATCTTTGTCATGTTCTCAGACATATGGCACATAGTTCAATTTTATGTGCTTGTGGTATGTACATAAGATATACTTTCTGGATTGAAGGGATATGATGGCTTCCCAACCCTTCAAGGGCTTAGGGTAGGTGGGTCAAAAGAGTCACAACAGGACCCAAACCCAGATATATCTACTTTTTCTTTCCTATGCAAACAGCTGGGTACAAAAAGCTTTAACTGTGATGGTTAACTTCAAACAATGTTTTATTGGTTGTCCTTGGGTTACAAAGGCAATAACTTCTAGAATTCTCATTGCTAAGCAATATGGTCATAAAGTATGACATCATGTGACTGCATCATTTAACAATTGCAATCCTAGCAATTGTTGCCTGGCAGTCCAAATTGCTATTGCAATCCTATACACAGGTTATAAAAGCAGGGACCTCATGTGACCAATTTGTGGGAAAAGGCAGGAGTCCTAGGCCAGCAGACTGGAAGGCCTAGGGTTAATGATTACACTGTCAAATGTGACTATAGTATCTAAGTTAAGCATCTCACACTTACCCTATCACTTGTGAAGTTATGAAATGCTCTACACTACCGAAGAGTAAAAAGATGTGTAGTTTTAAATTACCGTAACTGTAAGAGACCATAACACAAACCCACCAAAATAGTAGCAAAAATACAGTAAGAAAAAGGCACTTTCAAAGCAGTACCCATTTTTACATTTCTCATGTTGCATTCTATAAAAAAATGCAGATTCAATATTAATGTCTTCTTATTTGTCTTAGCATTTGTCTTGTTTAATGGCAGAGTCTGCTTGGATTGCTCGGACTGTGCTTTTCTATCAATGCATGATGCAGTGGGGGAGTTTGTTTCTCAGCTGGTTTGTTGCAAAGCCTGTAGATGACTGGAGCAGAGAAATGAGTGGCCCAAGGCCACCCAGCTGGTTTCCACCTCTAAAGGAGAAGTAGAGCCTGGGTTTTCCTGTTCCTATCTACTGTTTTAATCCTGGTGTCATACTGGTTCTCAATATCAAACTACTGTCTTAAAAACCTTTCCCAAATTAGTATCCCCCATAATTTGTTTGGGGAGTTGTTATTCCAACATTAGAGTTTTAATTCTAATGACTGGAGCTAAGGAGTGAGCAGAGTATATCAGGTTTAGGAAGGCTGATTTAGAGATGCTAAGACATTTTATTAGTAATGATTTTAATTGCCACTTTTTTGGATTTATTATGATGCTGCTTGATAGTTTGAATACATTGTAATCTGTGTAGCATTAGAAATTTTTATTTTTCTTATTATATATTGGTGAGTAATAATCATAATAAATACCACAGAATTCAATTTTTTATTGCTGGTAATGTTTGTTTTTAATATTAGAAGAATGACTCTGAGCAGTAGTTAACTTCATTAATTTTATTTGGTTCAGAGATAAAACAGGCTGAATAAATTAAAATTGAATATTTTAAAAATGAGTTCTAGGAGCATATCAGTAAAACAGATAAGCTGGGTAACCCAAGACTATATTATAACCTGTTGTAGCAGGAAACTCCACAAACCTGTTATCCATTTTTTTATATATCATGGAAACAGAGCTCCTATTAGGTGTGCATGCTAAGTAAACTTGCCATATTTTTAAGGCACTATGGAAAAATTAGCATAGGATGTGCACTATTCCAACATTTAATAATAATGGTAGGCAACTGCCTTGCAAAATAGTCCAGATAAGAAACACAATCAGGAATATTAGTTAAATCTTTATTTTTAAGTGAACATGAATTATCAGACTTATGAAAAATTCACTTCAATTACTGATACCTGAATTTTATGGAAACCTTCATATTCATGTTATTGGTAACAATGTTAAAAAATTCAAATCTCATCATATACCAATCCAACCCTTCCTTCTATTAGGAAACCTCACTATCATTTTTGAACAATGGGGTTCATCTCCTTCAACTTATAATACCTGCCAGATAGTTTATAAAACTCAGGACAGGCCTTATTGTTTTGTAAGTATGGAAGCACATTTGGGATTCCATTAAGTCATCAAATTCTTAGTATTTTTTTGCTATGTTTTTACTTCTTCAAATATGAGGAATGGCTGGTTGTGGGATTATAATATTGCCTCCTCTGATTAAAAAAAATGCTTTGGCTGGCTCTAAGTATTTGAAGCCTGATTTTACTGTTGGAAGGAAATCTTCAGTCAACAAGATGTTTTGGAAAGTCTGAGAAAATAGCAAATATCACAATTATTTGAGGATACCATTACTGCATATTCTTACACCCAAACACGGATCTAAAAATAATGAAGTTTACCTTACAAAACAAATGTACTTGGGCAATGTACTCAGAGGACATTTTTCAATTATGACAGGATTACTAGACTGTGCCAACATTTCAGCTAATGGTTTCTATTATTCACAGGTAATTGTTGTTAGTACCTCAAAAGCAGTTTGTGGGACATGCAAAACTGTTCCTATTACAGATAATGACATACGAGACATGTTATACCCCTTCATGGATTACTGCCTTGTTGTGGCGAAGGGGCTTGCATAATTCAATGAAGCTATGAGCTATGGCGTGCAGGGCCAACCAAGATGGAAAGGTCATAGCAGAGAGTTCTGACAAAACGTGATCCACTGGAGAAGGAAATGGCAACCCACTCCACTATCTTTGACATAAAAACCCTAAGGACAGTACCAAAAGGCAATATGATATGATGCTGGAAGATGAGCCCCTCAGGTCGGAAGGCATCCAATATGCTACTGGGGAAGAGCAGAGGGCATTTATTTATTTATTTATTTATTTATTTATTTATTTATTTGTTTGTTTGTTTGTTTGTTTGTTTGTTTGTTGAATTTATATATCGCCCTATTCCCGAAGGACTCAGGGCAGTTCACAGGGCAAGTTAAAAACAATACGAAAAGAGAGAATAAAATACAATTAAATTAATACAAGCCCACAAAATTAAGATAACATTAAAATTGAAAATTAAAATTAATTTAATTTAGTTTAATTTAATATAATTTAAAATCCCTCAGTCCAGGCCAGACAATTCAAACAACCAAGTTTTTAAGTCCCGGCAAAACGAGCGAAGGTCAGGGGCAGTGTGAAGTTCCATCGGCAGTTTGTTCCAAAGGGCGGGCAAACCCACAGAGAACACCCTCCCCCTGGGAATCACCCGCCGGCAATCTCTGACAAATAGATTTAAGGAATTAGATCTGATAAACAGAGTGCCTGAAGAACTATGGACAGAGGTTTGCAACATTGTAGAAGAGGTAGCAACCAAAACCATCCCAAAGAAAAAGAAATGCAAGAAACCAAAATGGCTGTCTGAGGAAGCATTCCAAATAGCTGAGGAAGGAGGGAAGCAAAAGGCAAGGGAAACAAAGAAAGATACGCCCAATTGAATGCAGAATTCCAGAGAATAGCTAGAAGAGATAAGAATGCCTTCTTAAATGAACAGTGCAAAGAAATAGAAGAAAACAATAGAATAGGGAGGACCAGAGATCTTTTCAAGAAAATTGGAGAGATGAAGGGAACGTTTCATGCAAAAATGGGCATGATAAAGGACCAAAATGGCAGGGACCTAATAGAGGCAGAAGAGATTAAGAAGAGGTAGCAAAATTACACAGAAGAACTATACAAGAATGAGCTTAAAGTCCCTGATAATCACTGTGAGGTGGTCACTGACCTTGAGCCAGACATCCTAGAATGTGAAGTGAAGTGGGCCTTAGAAAAGCTGAGCAAAAATAAAGCTAGTGAAGGTGACAGTATTCCAGCTGAGCTATTCAAAATCTTAAAAGACGATGCAGTAAAAGTGCTACACTCAATTTGCTAGCAAATTTGGAATACTCAACAGTGGCCACAGGATTGGAAAAGATCAGTTTACATTCCAATTCCAAAGAAAGGCAGTGGCAAAGAATGTTCAAACTATCGCACCATTGCACTCATTTCACATGCTAGTAAAGTTATGCTTAAAATCCTACAAGCTAGACTCAAGCAGTATGTGGATAGAGAACTACCAGAAGCACAGGGAGGATTTTGAAGAGGCAGAGGAACTAGAGATCAAATTGCCAACATACCCTGGATCATGGAGAAAGCTAGGGAGTTCCAGAAAAACATCTGCTTCCTTGACTATGCTAAAGCCTTTGATTGTGTGGATCATAACAAACTGTGGCAAGTTCTTAAAGAGATGGGCGTACCAGACCATCTTATTTGTCTCTTGAGAAACCTATATGTGGGCCAAGAAGCAATAGTGAGAACTGGACATGGAACCACTGATTGGTTCAAAATTGGGAAAGGAGTCCAGCAAGGCTGTATACTGTCGCCCTGCCTATTTAACTTATATGCAGAGCACATCATGATAAAGGCAGGGCTAGATGAATCAAAAGTTGGAATTAAGATTGCCGGAAGAAATATCAACAACCTAAGATATGCAGATGATACCACTCTAAATGGCAGAAAGTGAAGAAGAACTAAAGAGCTTCTCTTTGTGTGTGAAGAAGGAGAGTGCAAAGGTTGGGTTGAAACTTAACATTAAGAAAACCAAGATCATGGCATCCGGCCCTCTCAATTCCTGGCAAATAGATGGGGAAGAAATGGAGGTAGTGACAGATTTTATTTTCCTGGGCTCCAAGATCACTGCAGATGGGGACTGTAGACAAGAAATTAAAAGACGCTTGCTCTTGGGGAGGAAAGCCATGGCAAATCTAGACAGCAGACTAAAAACCAGAGCTGAAGACAGCTGTCTCCGGGCTATCCGCTCCGCAGCTGTGTTTATTCCATCGAAAACAGCGCCGATCAGCTGTTTAGGTGGATTTGAAGCCCCCTCCTCTGGAGAAGAGGAGGGGGTGATGCCCCAGGTAGGGGTTGAGCTCTCCGGGGCCGCCTGAGCTGAAAGTTTGGGCGGCTGAAGGATTGAGCCCCCCCAAAGCCTGGGTTAGCTCCGAGCTGCGCAGCGTCTCTGCTCCGTGATTTTTGGAGCAGAGCCAGGCATTAGCAACCACCCCTGCCAGAAGGAAAGACTCTCGAGTATCAAGGTGCAGGCAGAGCGGTACAGGAGGTCAAGTTGAAGTGGGCTTTTATCTTTACTCTCTAGCTCAATGGATTTTCTAGCCTTAAAGTGAAAGTACGCAACAAGTGAAAGTGGGGAAAGATGGCGGCTAAAACTTCTAAAGTTCTTCGGAGTGCGGGAACTTCCCCAGTGCAACAGACTTCGTTGCAAGCTTTGCTTCCTCCTGCACCTCCTCTGGCATTGACGCTTAAGGACTTACAAGATGCCTTTGCAAAGCAATCGCAAGTAATGTCAGATATGATGGATGATAAGATGGAAAAGCTGGAGGCAAAGCTGGAGGAGAAATTGGAGAAATTGGAGGAGAAGATGGAAGAGAAGTTTAGTGCAATGAGGGTAGACATTTTGTCTACAATTGAAAGTGTGGCTGAATGTGTGCAACGTTTGGATGAAAAAGTGGAGGATCTTAGTCAAAAGAACTCTATATTAGAAGCAAAGGTACTAGAGAATGAAAATATAAGGGACAAAATGGACGGAGAATTGAGCCTTGTCCAGTACCATCAGATGCAGTATGCTATTAGAATCAGGGGCTTAAAAGAGAATACTAAAGAAGACTTAAAGCAGCTGATCTCTGAGGCTTTGGAAACAGTACTGGGCCAGCCAGCATCTGAAATAGAGGGAAGTATGGATAAAATCTTTCGCATAAATTCATGGATTGCAAGGCAGAGGAAGTTACCTAGAGATGTGGTGGTCTATTTTACAAAGAGAGCAACTAGAGATGAAGTTATTCAAGCTGCTTACGATACTAAATTTGTGGTTGCTGAGCAAGAAGTCCTGGTTTTAAAAGAGATTCCTCCAAAGATTTTAAGGAGAAGGAAAGATTTTGCATTCCTTGCACAGGAACTTAAGAAATGTGATATCAAGTTTAGATGGGAGATTCCAGTCGGAATGGTGGTGATGCATGAAGATAAAAGACATTGTCTGGTTACTGTGACTCAGGCATGTGATTTTTACAGCAATGTTTTAAAAGCAACCCCTCTATCACTTCTGGAAGCTGCAAAGGGATTTGGAGAGGGAAAGCCTCAAGACGCTGAAGGTAGACAGACAGAGGAGAATGGTGCTGGAGGGGATCAAGTTACAGTCTCATCAGCTGCTGCTGGAGAGCAGAGGATGACGCGTGCCACCTTAAGACGAGCGAGACAAGAGCAAGAGCAAGACCAGCAGAAAGTAATGGAACTTCCAAAGCGTACTTACAGTGAAGCTGTGGGAGGGGCGCGGCCCAAGGAAGCTACAGGGGTCATTGCAGACGTGCTCCAAAAGCTTTGGGACGCCAAGCATGGCGACTAAATTTCTAACTTGGAATGTTAATGGATTAAACTCACCACAGAAGAGAAGGAAAGTTTTTCAATATTTAAAACAATTTAAGACTGATGTTATTTGTTTGCAAGAAACGCATATTAGGGTTATGGACCAAAAATACTTATCGAACTCAAGGTTGGGTACGCAATTTGTTGCTTCTGCGAAGAACAAGAAAAATGGAGTGGTTGTCTACGTTAAAAGTACTCCAACAGCAGAACTAATTGAAGTAGATAAGCAAGGAAGATATGTTATGATAGATTTGCTGTTAGAAGGTAAAAAAACGCTTCTAGTTGGACTGTATGCTCCTAATCAACAACAAGCTGACTTTTTAAACTTACTACACACAAAGGTTACCCAATTGGATTATAAATCTTTTATTTTTATGGGAGATTGGAATGGTGTTTTAGACGTACAGATGGACAAAGCTGGTTCTTTTAAGCGTGTCCCGAGCCATGCTAGATTGCCTAAATCTTTTTTTGAAATGAAGGACGATTTGGAACTGCGAGATATTTGGCGTGATACACATCTACATGAAAAGGATTATACTTTTTTTTCTGATAGACATCAATCTTTTTCCAGGATTGATTTTATTTTGCTGACTAATGACTTTTTTTCTAGGATTAAGAAGGTAAAGATCTGTGCAAGAACTATTTCGGACCATAGCCCAGTTTGGTTAGAGATCAATAAGGACAATAGGGATAGGCGCTCTTGGCGCGTAAATGAGAATTTGTTTAGAAATCAGAGAAATGTGGAAGAATGTAAACAGCAGATGAAGGATTTCTTTGAAATTAATATGAATAAGGATACCTCTATGGACATGGTTTGGGATGCTAGCAAGGCCTACATGAGAGGGGTGTTGATATATATGAATAATAAATACAGACGTACCTTGGAAGTTAGAAGGAAAGAACTGGAGAATGAAATTAGGGAAAAAGAAAAGGCCCTAATTTTGAACCCATTGGATGTGAAGATTAAGGAGGTTATTAACCTATTAAGAGGACAATTTGATAAGTTGATGGCTGATCAAGTGGCAACCAATTTACAGTTTGCTAGGCATAATACTTTTTGCAATGCTAATAAGCCAGGTAGATGGCTCTCTTACAGGTTAAGGAAAAAGCAAAGGGCTTCTAATATAGATAAAATTGAATATAAGGGAAAGGTTGTGTTTCAACAGGATCTTATTAAGGAAGCCTTTGTGGATTTTTATTCTAAATTATATGCTAAGGAGAAGATTAATGAAAAAGACATTGATGTATATTTGAAGAATGCTAGCATCCCGGTTCTTACGCAAGCACAAAAGGAGGAGATTAACCAATTGATAACAGAAGAAGAAATTCTTATAGCAATTAAGGAACTGAAGGTGGATAAAGCGCCAGGCACAGATGGTCTGACTGCGGCTTACTACAAAAATTTACAATTGGAGCTGATAAAGCCGTTAAAGGAATTGTTTCAGTCAATTCAGAGAGGGGGAAAGGTGCCTCCATCTTGGAGAACTGCTTTTATTTCTTTGATTCCGAAGGAAGATCAAGATGCTACTCAAGTAAAAAACTATAGACCGATATCACTTTTAAATACAGATTACAAGATATTTGCCAAGGTGTTAGCTAACAGATTGATGAGGGTTCTGCAACAGGTGATTCATGGGGATCAAACCGGGTTTATTAGTGGTAGACAAATGAAAAATAATGTGAGGCATATAGTTGATGTGATGGAGTTTTTGGAAAGGAACAACCAGATCCCTGCGGCGCTAATTTTTCTAGATGCTGAAAAAGCTTTTGATCAATTGAATTGGCAATTTTTGATGAAAGTTTTAGATAAAATGAATTTCGGGGATAAATTTTTGCAACCAATTAGGGCATTATATCAAAAACAAACTGCCCGAATAATAGTTAACAATAGTTTGACTGAAGTATGTAATATTGAGAAGGGCACAAGACAAGGGTGTCCGTTATCACCTTTATTATTTGTTTTAACATTGGAGATATTATTGGTAAAAATACGGAATTCGGAAAGAATTAAGGGTATACAAATTAGAGATCAGGATTATAGACTGAGAGCATTTGCAGACGATCTGGTTGTTATGGTGACCCAGCCAGAAAACTCTGTTGTGGACCTGATGGAGATAATAATGCAATATGGGAAGGTTTCTGGATTTAAAGTTAATGCACAAAAAACTAAAATTTTGGCCAAAAATATGACAGTATCGCAAAAGGCCCTTTTAGAAGGATAAACTGGATTTGAGATTGTTAAAAGGGTCAAATATTTGGGGGTGTTTTTGTCACCCTCTAATACAAAGTTATATAAAAATAACTATGAAAAGTTATGGGGAAAAATTCAAAAAGAATTGGAGAGCTGGGAAAAACTACAATTGTCTTTGCTGGGAAGAATTGCAGCAGTGAAAATGAATGTCCTGCCTAAATTTTTATTTTTATTTCAAATGATACCGGTCCTTAAAAAAGATTCTAATTTGGAAGAATGGCAACAGGGTATCAATAAATTTGTTTGGGCAGGGAAAAGGCCACGAGTTAAACTTAAGATTATGCAGGATACTCGTGAAAGAGGTGGTCTTAAAATGCCTAATCTTAAATTATATTATGAAGCTGCTGCGTTATCAGGAATAAGTGATTGGATTAATTTGACACAAGAGAGATTATTAAATCTTGAGGGCCATGATTTGTTATTTGGCTGGCATGCATATTTGTTGTATGATAAGAAGGTAGATAATGTGTTTAAAGTGCATATTTTAAGACAGGCATTGTTGAGAGTTTGGAAGAAGTATAGACATAAGTTAGATTACAAGATGCCGTTGTGGGCAATTCCAAAACACGCAATAGAAAACATAAATGTTGGCTTCAAACATGATGTGACTACGTATAAGGAGATTTTAAGCTTGGAAAGAAATGTCTGGTGTTTGAAGCCGTACAACCTCTTGCGAGATGAGAAGATTGTTCAAACTTGGTTTCAATATACTCAGTTACAGGCCAGGTGGAAAGAAGATCAGAAAATTGGTTTGGCAATGACTGATGAAAATTGATAAAGCAAATTAGAAATCAGGGTCCAGCACATATCAAACGGATATATCTTGCATTGATAGAAATTGACTCAGAAACAGAACTTGTTAAAGATTGTATGATAAAATGGGCCCAGAATATTCAAGAAGTTATTACAATGGACACGTGGGAAAAGATCTGGGTGAGGAACGTAAAATTCACACAAGCCCAAAACCTAAGAGAGAACTTTTATAAAATGTTTTATAGATGGCATTTAGATCCTAAAAAGCTTGCAAGTATGTATCCGAACTATCAGCCAAAATGTTGGAGGTGTGGTGGCGAAGATGCAACATATTTTCATATATGGTGGACCTGCAAAAAGGTTAAGGCTTTTTGGATAAAAATTTGGTGGAATATGCAGAAGATCTACAAGCAAAGGATAAAGTTTTGTCCGCAATTGTTTTTGTTGGGTATAATTACAGATACTACTGTTGTGGACCCTAAGTTGATGTTGAACTTAATTACGGCAGCAAGACTCTTAATAGGTCAATATTGGAAGAAGGAGGAACTGCCGACTATAGAAGAATGGACTCTAAAGGTTTCTGACCTGGCGGAAATGGCAAAGATTTCGGCTTACTTGAAAGATCATTCGCAAGAATGTTATATTATGGAGTGGAAAAAATGGATTGATTATATCCAGAACAAATATGGGACTAAAAAGTTTCATTTAGCATTTGAATAAGTCTTCCTTTCTTTTTTCTTTTCTTTTTCTTTTTATATGTAATATTAATATTGCTTGTAGTTATCTTATATGAGCTAGAGAGCGATAGAATTAATAGTTTATTGTTGTTAGCATATGGATGTTTATGATTGTTCTTTGTTTTTATACCCTGTACTTAGCTCTGGGAAGTCGGGGGGAGGGGGAAATGGGGGGGAGGGACAGGGAGGGTTAGGTAGGGGTGGGGGGAGGGGGGATTGTTAAAGATAAAATGTACTGTAAAACTTTTCAATAAAAAAAAAGCAGAGACATCACCCTGTCAACAAAAGTGCGTATAGTCAAGGCTATGGTCTTCCCAGTTGCAATGTATGGCAGTGAAAGCTGGACCATAAAAAAGGCTGAGCGCCAAAGAATTGAGGCCTTTGAACTCTGGTGCTGGAGAAGACTCCTGAGAGTCCCTTGGACTGCAAGGCAATCAAACCGGTCAGTCCTAGAGGAGATCAACTCTGACTGCTCTTTAGAAGGCCAGATCCTAAAGCTAAAACTCAAATACTTTGGCCACCTAATGAGAAGGAAGGACTCACTGGATAAGAGCCTAATGCTGGGAAAGATTGAGGGCAATAGAAGAAGGGGACGACAGAGAATGAGGTGGCTGGATGGAGTCACTGAAGCAGTAGGTGTGAACCTAAATGGACTCCAGAAGATGGTAGAGGACAGGAAGGCCTGGAGGAACGTTGTCCATAGGGTCGCGATGAGTCAGACAGAACTTTGCAGCTAATAACAACAAGATATGTTATAAACTATGGTAAATGTTGATGATTGAACAGAGTACCAATATTTATTGATTTATAATATCCATAGACCACCCAAGCTGTAAAACTCTCAGTTGCAGGAGCAGCAAATAATATTGATTAAGCAAACAACACTAAAGATATATAGAATAGAACAGGGTTATCAAACTGCTGGCCCGCAGGCTGGATGTGTCATGCAGAAGCCACACCCACCTCATTGCCAGCAATGGCAAAACAATCACAATATGCTGTGCAATGTCATGTGGCATCACAAGTTTGACATGTCTGGAATAGAATGTACAGATGAATAGAATATTTAGGGCCAAATGCACAATGGATGAAACGGCGGCCGCCGGGGCACTTGACTGCGTTGTACCCTTGCGACCTCTGACCCGGCACAGATCCCATTGGGCCCCATGGTTCTCTGTGGAGCTCCGGGAGATGAAGCGTCAGAGACGAGGTCTAGAGAGCGGTTGGAGGTCCAGCCGATCCAAATCTGACCGATTGCAGTTAAGAACCTTTATAAGGTCTTATCTTGCGGCGATAAGGACGGTGAAGTCTAACTACTTTGGTGCCCTTATCGCGTCCGCAGATAATCGCCCGGCCGCCCTGTTTAGGGTAACTCGCTCCCTCCTTAACCAGGAGGTGAGAGAGGATCTCTTGCGGGGATGAGCCGAGGAGTTTAGTCATCATCTGGCGGACAAAATCGCTCAGATCCAGACTGGTCTGGACTCTGACTGGGCAGAGTCTGATGTGGAGGAATCGGGCGGTCTTGAGCATGTTATCTGTACTGAGTTCGACCCTGTTTCCCCTGATGATGTGGACAGGATCATGGGGAGACTGAGCACCACCACCTGTTTGTTGGACCCGTGCCCCTCCTGGCTAGCTTATGCGGCCCGGGAGGGGACACGAGGCTGGTTCCATGCAGTAATAACTGCTTCTTTGAAGGAGGGTGTCTTCCCTGCCGCCTTGAAGGAGGCGGTGGTGAGACCCCTCCTCAAGAAGCCTGCTTTGGACCCGGCTGTTTTAAATAACTATCGTCCAGTCTCCAACCTTCGCTTTTTGGCGAAGGTTGTTGAGAGTGTGGTGGCGCATCAGCTTCCTCTGTTCCTGGAGGAAACTGATTATCTGGACCCATACCAATCGGGTTTCAGACCCGGACACAGCACGGAGACGGCATTGGTCACGCTGGTGAATGATCTCTGGAGGGCTAGGGACAGGGGCTGCTCCTCTGTCCTGGTCCTATTAGATCTCTCAGCGGCTTTCGATACCATCGACCATGGTATCCTGCTGCGGCGTCTCAGGGGGTTGGGAGTGGGAGGCACCGTTTTACGGTGGTTCTCCTCCTATCTCCTGGGCCGCTCGCAGTCGGTGTTGGCGGGAGGGCATAGATCCGCCCCGAGGCCTCTCATTTGTGGAGTTCCTCAGGGGTCGGTTCTCTCGCCCATCCTGTTCAACATCTATTTGAAGCCGCTGGGCGAGATCATTCGTGGTTTCGGGGTGGGGTATCATCAGTACGCTGATGATACCCAACTTTTTCTTTCCACCCCGAACCAACCCAGTGATGCCCTCGCCGTGATGTCCCGGTGCCTGGAGGTGGTCCAGGTCTGGATGGGGAGAAACAGGCTTCGTCTCAATCCCGCCAAGACTGAGTGGCTGTGCATATCGGCATCTCGGGTCAACCAGACTATTCCATCTCTAACGATGGGGGGTGAGGTGTTACCCTCCGTTGATAGGGCTCGCAACTTGGGCGTCCTCCTGGATTCACAACTCAATTTTGAAGACCACATAGGAGCCATGACCAGGGGGGCTTTTGCCCAGGTTCGCCTGGTGCACCAGTTGCGTCCCTATCTGGACCGAGATGCCCTACGCACAGTTACTCATGTGCTCATGACCTCCCGTTTGGACTACTGCAATGCTCTCTACATGGGGCTGCCCTTGAGGACCACTCGGAGGCTTCAACTGGTGCAGAATGTGGCCGCGCGAGTTGTAATGGGGGGGTCTCCCGATACTCCCATGTAACACCTCTACTCCGCGAGCTGCATTGGCTTCCGGTTGCCCTCCGGGTGAAATTCAAGGTGCTGGTCATTACCTATAAAGCCCTACATGGCTTGGGTCTGGGGTATTTGAGGGAACACCTGCTGCCAGCATCAAGTGCCCTTCGTCCAGTGCGCTCCCACAGGGAGGGTCTGCTCAGGGTCCCACCGGTAAGAGACTGCCGGCGGGTAACACCCAGGGATAGGGCCTTCTCAGTGGGGGCGCCTGCCCTCTGGAACTAGCTGCCAGTGGAGCTGAGGACTGCCCCCGACCTCCGTTCATTCCGCTGGGGCCTGAAGACCTGGCTCTTCAAGCTCTCTGGCCCAGGCTGAGGATTAATTTATTTTAACTGGGGTTTTATTTGCACAGGGTTAAGTTTAATCTTTTTTAAACTGGTTTTAACTTTTGTATTGTTGGTTTTTAATTCCCTGTAAACCGCCCTGAGTCCTCAGGGAAAGGGCGGTATATAAATGTAATAAAATAAAATAAATAAATAAATAAAATGTTTTCATTGTTATTCCAATGAAAAAAGAGAGGATGCTACATTGATGTCCCATAACAAGCATATTCTAAAACATTGGGCTACTACAAAGAAGGCCTGATGCCTCACTAATATCCATATATTTCCAAGGGAAAGGAAAATTCTGTAGGCCTTTTCAGGTCGTTAAGGTTATTTGGACAGAATTGGCTATGCCAAGGTGGTGTCTGACATAAACCAGTGCTATTTTGTGCAATGTTTTGATTTTTGAATTGGGCCCAGAGGCTTATCAATGTCCAGTTGCAGTGACCTCTAAATCAATTACAGAGTTTTCCCACCAGGATTGAGTACTCATTCTGGACTAGCTGTAGCTTCTAAATTATCTCCACAGATTTCTCTGCATAGAATGTATTACATAATCCATGATTTTTAATTGCCAGGTAATCGTGGTCTAGTTAGAGTCACTACTTTTACCCAGCTTTGCTGGCTGAAAAACATAGGAATAGATAGTGGCTAGGGACCTAGCTGAAATTTTACTTTTGGATTGCTAATGCTGCCACTTGGTGGTTCTCCAAGAAAGGAGAGCTGCTGCTGCTGCTGCTGCTATTATTATTATTATTATTATTATTATTATTATTATTATTATTATTATTATTATTATTATTATTATTATTATTACTATTCTCACAGTCCAAGCCATGTAAAGGAGGTAGGATAGTCTGACAGATGTTTTTGATGTTTGATAGCCATGTCCTGAGTTATTCAGTATTGTTGACAGAGGAAACAGTGCAATAACAAAATAGAAGTGGTGATAATGAATCTCCTTGAAATATTCCTCTCTTGATATTAACCTCTCCCAGTCTTTCACCATTGTCCTGCAACTGTGTCTTCCATTGTACCATCGATCTTTACACAAATTTTCTGATGTTTCTACTGACTCCTGTTATTTCTAGGCACTTGATTATCCAGTCATGTGGCAGAGAGTTAAATGCCTTTTTGTAGTCAATCTATGCCACATTCATTCATTGGTCTTCCTTTTCTTGCAGTTTTCCAAGATCATTTTGTCTATTAGGAGTTGATCTTTTGTTCCTTTGCTATTGGGGTGGTTTCCTTTCTGTTTGAGTGGAAAGAGATTGTTTTCAACTAGATGCTCTTGTACTGCATCAGCTACCACACTAGTTAGCAATTTGAAAGTTGTTGGTAAGCAGGTAATTGGCCTGTAGTTGCCTGGTGTTGCCCCTTTGCTGGATTTTTCATTATTAGGTAGGTTTTCCCAGTTGTTACCCACTTTTCAATTTCTCCTCCTCGTAGTATATTGTTGAACTGCTTGGCAATGAGTGTGTATATAACAGTTAGATCAACCAAAAACCATGCAGTTCATCTTCACCTGGTGCTGACCAATTTTTGATCTTCCGTGCTCTTTTTTCTACCATTTTTTGTTGTTATTACTAGTTCTTTCATTTCAACTTGTTTTATTTGCAATCACCTCTTTTAACCAAGCCACATCCTTGTTGTGTTTCTTTGGGTTATCCCATATCTGCTTCCAGAACTGCATTGTTTCTTCCTTGTCAGGTACTGACTGATTCATTGCAGTTTCTCCATTGATGGATTGGTAGAAATGTTTCTGATTGGATTGAAATTGGAGGTTCTGCCTAAAATTTGCAATTTGAGCTTCATATCTGCTGATTTTCCTGGCTACAGCTGATTTATTATTCCCAGTGTTTCCTTGATCTTCCTTGTTTCTAAGTGGTATTTCTTGATTAGGTATTTCTTGGTCTTCTTGTTCTTCAGCTTCTTTTCTTTCATCTGTTCTAGCTTGCTTGCATGTGATCTTAACTTACTGATCTTATTTTCTAGTCTAACCTTCCATTTTTGTGGCGCACTGTTTGTTTGTTTTTCTTCTTTGTTGATTTTGCATCCCAGCTGTACTGTACATTAGTTGGTTTGCTTCTTTCAGTGAATTGATGCTTATACTTGATATTGCAGTATTTGCATCTTTTAATGCTTGTGCTACCTGTTTCTTTGGAACAAGCTTCAATGCAGGCAGCCTTATTCTGTTGTTTTTGTGCTGTTCTAGATGCTCAGTTATTCTTTGTTTCAATTATTTTATTTCTTTAGTTAGAGGGCTTTGTTCTTCCTGAGGCGGAGATGCCTGGTTTCCAAATGAGAACAGTTGCATATCTCTGCTTGATTCCTTCACTGCCAACTCCCCCTGGTTTGCCTCTACATTCTGAATTACTTCTGGCAAGGCTTTGATTTCTTTGCCCTGGGTAAACCTTTGCAGTTCGTCCAATTCTGTTTCTGTGAATACTTTATTTCGTATTATAAATTGGCGTTGATCTGCTAGTCTCTGTTCTTTTATTTCTGATTCTGGATGTTGTTCTTTCCAGAACTGGTGCATTCATTTTATATATGCTCTTCTTGTTGGACTTGATCTGTAATAACAGATCATTATTTCTTTGTTTTCAATCACTATGTATTTGCGATGGGTAAACACCTTTTCTTCCAGTAGTTCTGCAGCTGCTGGCCCTGGTTGCTCAGCCAACAGTCCTGAGTCCTGTAACCCATTTTTCACCAGATATCCAGGAACTCCAACATCTAGCATGGACCTTGTTAACCTGGGCTGTAATATATGATAGTTAAAATGGTTACTGTTGACAAACGCAAGTTTGACAGCTGACAGCTCCTCATGCGGTTAACCGCTGACAGCTCCACATATGGTTACTGATGACATCTGTGAGCTGACAGCTCCACATGCGGTCACCGTGGAAGCGGTGGGAGAATCCCTGGACGAGGATTGGCTAGAGGCTCACCGGCTCGACTATAAAAGGGGTTTTTGAAATGTGTTAAGGTTGTTCCGTTCAGATGAAATAAACCAGCTGATTGCATCCAACGCCTGCTGTCCTCATTGACCAGGAACCCGCCATAGAACACTACATCTGATGACAAATGTGGTACTGCTTCACGGAGCTATCTACTGAGCGAAGTCACAAGCTGACTGTCACTGAGCTGAAGTCACTGGGAAATCGCCCCAAAGAATCCGTGAAGCAGTAGTCACCGGGACAGCATGACTTCGCTGGGACAGATCAGAGAATTTTTATCAATACCCCGAGCGATGGAAATTGCACTTAGGACAGGTAGAGGGCTACCTCCTATTCAACAGAATAACAGAAGACCGCCTGAAGGCTGTAGCTTTACTCTGCCTCAGTGGGCCAGCCATCTATGACGTCGCTGCCGGACTCTTTAACCTGGACCCAGTCAACACTGTCCCCTATGCAGAACTGACTGACAAGCTGAATAAACACTTCACACCAACACGCTCAGAACTATACTGGCAACTTCGGTTCTCCCAGTGGACCCAACGTCCCAGTGAGGCCGCAACCGACTTCATCACAGCTGTACGGCAAGCCGCACGCTGGTGCCATTTCCCGGACCTAGAAGACAGGATCCAGGACCAGATCGTCCTCGGACTCCTAGACAAGCAGCTTCAAAGGAAAATTGTTGCCAAACCAACAATGAGCCTCACAGAGGTCGTGAGTGAGATCCGAGCACACGAGACTGCTCATGAGGAGACCCAAGATCAGCCCACCAACGGGCACAACAGGTCGATCCACCACAGTAATTCTGCAGACAGCAAAGAAGAAGTCACAGAACCCGACAACAGAATCGATGCAATCCAGCAAAACTTCAAAAAACCTCAGGCACAGCATGGTGCCAGGAGGGGATCAAACAGACCACAGACATCCAACTACCAAAGTCCCCGCACAACGAACTCCGGACAGAGATGCACCAGTTGTGGAGCAGCCCACCCATGGGCATCATGCAAGTTTAAAAATGCCAAATGCCACGAGTGTGGCAAGACCGGGCATATCCGCACGGTCTGTCACCGCCAGAACCGAGGAAACATCAATGACCTGGAATCATCCTTGCCAGGTATGACAAATCCCTACCCTCCATGCACAGAGCCCCCCTGGCCCTTAGTACAGACCACCAATTGGCTAGGAAAACCAGATAGCTGTTTAAATGTCCACCAGTTGCTGAGGCCCAAGATAAAAATCACAGTCCATTTGCAAGGAGTCCCTTGCAAAATGGACGTAGACCCCGGGTCCTCGGTCTCCATAATTTCTATGGAGACCTACAACACAATCTGTGGCCACACCAAACGGAGGATTCCCCTGAAAACCACCCAAATGAAATTGGCTGACTTTCAACAGGCTCCAATTAAACTGAAGGGGATTGCTACATTAACTGTTAGTTTCAAGGGATTCCAGGGACCACTTGAAGTCTTAGTCACCCAGGGGAAGGAGGCCAGTCTAGTGGGACTTAATTGGTTTCAGGCCTTGGGTATTTGGCTAGGAGGAGTCCATCTTACCCAGTCCAAAAGCCTGAATCCATCTGCAAACAATTTGCAGACATATTCGATGGCTCTCTGGGAAAATACACAGGGCCCCCTATCTCCCTAAAACTAAAGCCTGATGTCCTCCCAGTTAGAATTAAGGCCAGAAGGGTCCCATTCACCCTCAAGAAAAAAATTGAGGATGAACTGGAATGCCTTGTAAAGCTAGGGGTACTAGAACCCATGGAAGGGGGAACCTGGGAGACCCCTATTGTCACCCCCCCTTAAACCTAATGGTGAGGTCTGCATCTGCGCGGACTATAAGGCCACCCTCAACCATGCCCTGAACCCACATGCTTACCCTGTCCCTTCGGTGAAGCACGTCCTCTCCGCCATACAGTCCGGCGCCATTTTCTCCAAGCTGGATCTTGCGCATGCTTACTTGCAGCTCCCTGTTACCAGGGAGACGGCAGATGCATAAATGATAGTTACACACCACGGGGCTTTCAAAGTTAACAGGCTGCAGTTTGGCATTTTGGCTGCACCTGGGATCTTCCAGGAAATCAGGGAGCGAATTTTGGAAGGCATCCCGGGGGTATGTCCTTATTTTGATGACATCCTAATAGTGGATGAAAATGAAGAGGCACTGGCAGAGAGACTGCAAATGGTGCTCAGCCGATTTCACGCTGCAGGGTTAAAGCTTAAAAAAGACAAATGTTCCATAGGGGTAACATCTACAGAATTCCTAGGATATAGGATAGATGCACAGGGAATCCATCCAACTGAATCTAAGGTACAAGCTAGTAAAAGGGCCCCAACACCAAAAAACAAAGCTGAGCTACAAGCTTTCTTGGGGCTCTTAAATTTTTATCGCACCTTCCTTCCCCAAAAAGCAGCTAGAGCAGAGCCCTTACACAGGCTACTAGATAAGAAAACCCCTTGGGGGTGGACAACTCTCCATGAAACTTGTTTCAGGGACCTAAAGGAGTTACTATCCAGCAATTCAACTATCACCCATTACAATGAGCACAAACCAATTTGTGTAGCTTGCGACGCCTCCCCTTACGGGGTTGGCGCTGTATTAAGCCATTTAGAGGAAGGAGGAGTTCAGAAACTTCCTTAAACATCTTCACTGAATCAACATGAACACTTCACAACAAAGATTACTCAAAGTGACCCCAACTGTTTTGTAGCCCTTCACACCATTGTTGTTAGTTGTGAAGTCATGTCCAACCCATTGTGAGCCCATGGACAATGTTCCTCCAGGCCTTCCTACCATCTTCTGGAGTCCATATAGGCTCACACTACTGCTTCAGTGACTCTATTCAGCCACCTCATTCTCTGTCGTCCCCTTCTTCTCTTGCCCTCAACCTTTCCCAGCATTAGGCTCTTCTCCAGTGAGTTCTTCCTTCTCATTTGGTGGCCAAAGTATTTGAGTTTTAGCTTCAGGATCTGGCCTTCTAAAGAGCAGTCAGGGTTGATCTCCTCTAGGACTGACCAGTTTGATTGCCTTGCAATCCAAGGGACTCGCAGGAGTCTTCTCCAGCACCATAGTTTTTTTTTCCAAAGACCTCAATTCTTTGGCACTCAGCTTTTCTTATGGTCCAACTTTCACAGCCATACATTGCAACTGGGAAGACCATAGCACTGCACAGATGTCTCTTTTGGAGAAAAAAACACTGAGAAAAACTGTGGGGTTACACTCGCCTCAGCATTCTCCACTAGTTTTCAAATGTAATTAGTGGAGAAAGCTGAGGAGGCTGTAACCCCACAATATTCTCCAGAAGCACTTGTAAAAGTTGGTACAGACTTCTGCACAGACACAGCATCTTTGAAGAAGGTCTTCAAGCTTTTCCAAGGGACTGAGTTAAAAGATATAAGAAAATCTGAAAGCAATGCAAATGCTATATTGAAGCGAACGGTTAATGCTTTGCTTTGCCAAAAAGAATCAGATTGTCTCCATGGCACACATCTCTTTGTCAAATTTCCATAAGCCTCTGCTCAATCTTTTTCAACTGGAAAAGTTTCAAGTTCATCAAAGTTCCTTCATAATGTTCTCTATAAAGGTTTAATTGAAATACTAGCAGCCTAGGAGACTACAGATTTACTAGAAAGCTAAATCTATAATGTACATTGAGACTCGAGTCATTAAAATAAGTTCTCAGTCATGGAATGACCTCTGAAATATCTCCTTTGAAAAATAAAATTGAAAGCAAATTTTATCAGTCAAATTCAGTGAAAATGGTGCAGAAACAAAGCCAGAAGAAAGGTTTGACATGGCACTGGTAGAAACCATTTCTGCCTTATCTCAACCCTGGAATATTAAACTTGAAATGACAAGTTAAATTAGTCATATTAGCAATGAAACATTTTTTTTGGAAGGGCAGGAAAAAGTTCTTGACTTACCCAAAGGTTCTCTACACTAACATGTATATTATTTACAGTGCTTTGCTAGCCAGCATCAACATCTTGGATAGCCACTTAGTGGTAACTGCAATAAAGTTTCATTTGAGTTAAACTCATTTCCTAGTAACCATGTAGACATAAATGTGTAGTTTTCTTGTGAATAATATGGAAATGAATTGTCATTGTTTTGATCTTGGATACAGGTTTTTTTTACTTCGCTCATTGTCTAGCATGTAACATTTATATTCCTGTTGTTGTACCCTTGAAATATTAATAGGGTCCATCTTTGATTATCTTTTTTCAGATCAGGCAAAGTTGTCTAGATGTCGCCACCTATCTTGTTTTAAATGCATTATTTGGAAATTGACCCTCTTGATTTTAGAGGTTTCAGACTGACACACCTGAAACCATTTTTGATAGATGCCTAAATTTCAGTCAGCAGATATAATCTCAAAATGTGTTTGTTAGTTTGTTTGGGGGAGGCAATATATACAAATGGAAGGATCCCTGTGCTACTTTTACCTAAAAGAATCTTATTTTAGTATCTATGTAATATGCATGCTGGGATAAACCCAGAGGGTCAGAATTGAAACAAACAAAAGATGGAGTTCTATTTCCATGGCCTAGTCAAATTTTGTGCAGTTATGGCATACCCATGATTAACTTGGCTTTACAACAGAGCATATGTTAAAAGAAAAAAACAAAAAACAAAATATCTCCTTCTCATCCATTTAAATTGCAAATTGAATCCTACTGGTACAAGCGAAGCCAAGCCAAGCAAGAATATTATTGCTTTTTTAAAGCAAAAATAATTGCAAATTATTAGCATTATATTATTGATTCATTTAGCCAACAGATTTATATCTAATGCATTTTATTCTAGAGCTCAAGATAGCATGCATAGTGTTCCTTCTTCCTGTATTCCTCCACAATACCCTCCCTGTGAGGTAGGCTGGGCTGAGAGAGAATCAGTGGCCCCAAGTCATCCAGTGTGGCTCCATGGCTCAGGAAGCTGAATTGCCCCAGTGCCATTCCAACACTTTAACCACTACACAAACTGGAAGAACAATCTTCACCATATCATCAAAATACTAATTCTAACCATTTCATATTCCTAGGAAACAGAAAAAAGGTAAGTTTTCTTAAACTTTATAATGCCAATCATTTGAAGAATACTCCACAAGATAAATCCCTCTATTGAGAAAAGTGCTTTATATTTAAAAAAATACAATAGATTTTTCAGTTTTGTGCACAGCAGAGGATATCTAATGGTTTCCAGTGGGATGCAGTATTCATTTTATTTAAAATGAAAAGTGCCTTTGGTATTTGAACATATTTATGGGACTGTGAAAGTACAGATATTTTCACTGTAAACCACAAAAGGATTATACCAAGGCACAAGATAAGTACAACCGCCTCAGGTATTATGGGATGAAAAATGAAAAAAAAGTGCAGAAGAGTATTAGCTCTTTTAACAAGTTTCTGTTTTCTGCACTTTTGTTTAGATTAAAATCTAAATTATATATATATTTATTTTTGATTTTTGATTTTTATTTATTTTTTGATTTTTAGATCATTAAATTTCCAATAATGTCATTAAACTAATGACTGTCAAGCTCAGCCCAAGAATAACATAGAATAATCCAGCCCAAGTTCAGTTCTTTATTTGCTTATATTCAATAGATAAAATCTTGCCAGACTAAATCCTTATTAATCTCTACTTAATGGAAATACCCTGGGAGATTCTAGGGATTGGCTATACTAACACTTTTCTTCTGCCTCCCATCCAGCTCCAGGGTATGCTGCCTCTTGTCTGTCTCCCTCCTTGGAATGTGTTCTCTCCTTCCAGGGAAACCACTTCACTGTATCCGTTACACCACTTCTCCTTCTATAGGCATTATCCCTCACAATGGCTTCTTTATATATGTCTATGTCTATGAAATTAATTTATTTCTTTGTTTAGTCTTCTAACAGGATTATTAGGTCAATTCTGCTTATAGGCTATAAGCTCCATCCTTTATATGGCCTGTGGAGGTCTTCCCATTACTACTCCCATCCATCAGAGCCTGTTTTTGAACATGGATTCGGATAAAGATGTAAACAAGGACAACACTGTGCTCCCCACTCCCAATCCCCAAAACTGTTCTAGAAGAATACCATTGTCAATGGTATTGAAAGCTATTAAGATACCAAATAGAACACACTACTGCCATCCTGCTCTTGCTGGAGATCATCAGGAAGAATGACAAATGCTTTTTCCTTCCCATATTCAAGTCTGAATACTGACTGAAAAGGATCTAGATAATGTTTCATCTGGAGTTGCAGCACAATCATCTTCTCAACCAACTTCCCCCCAAAATTTCCATCAAGGTGGAATACAGTGACGTCTTCTTAAGAAGAGAATGAACCACAACCTCTTTAAAGGATTGGGTCACTGCCCCGCCCTTAAATATATATTAACAACTTCCTATAGAGGTTCTCAGTTATCCAGGTTATAGTTGTCCCAAAGGTGCTTTTTTTCAGGAGGCAACTGGACTTTCTTGTGTTTCTTTTGAAGACATTTTGCTTCCCATCCAATAAGCTTCTTCAGCTTTGACTAGATGGTGGGGAATGGAAGGATTTATATATAGCAAGCAATATAAATCCTTCCACTCTCCACCATCTAGTCAGAGCTGAAGAAGCTTCTTGGATGAGAAGCTTCAAAAGAAACAAACAAAAGTCCAGTTGCCTCTTGAAAAAAGCACCTTTGCCAATATCCATCCAATATCAGTTCCTGGGAGGCTTTTACCAACTGGGGAAACCAGGTTTAAAAAATAGGTGCTCAAGCTCATACTCCCTAAGATCCTGTACAGTTTCTCAGTAGCAACAGAATCAAACAATTCCCAAATAACTGAGCAAGAACCTACTTCAGGCACCTTCACTGGACCAGTATCTATGCCAACAACCAAGTGAGAATGAATCTGAGTGACTCTATCTGCCAGAAAATGAGCAAATTCCTCAGTGCATCCCTGCAAGTAGACTTCTGAGTCTCCTTATCCACAGGAATCAGGTTACATTAAACAGGGTCATTGAGTGATTATCTGCAGATACAATTCATGCAAAAATATATTGCCATTTCATCACATGAATTGCCACATGGTAGGCTCCAAAAGCAGCTCTTACCTGTGCTTAGTAGAGTTCATTTTTCTGCTATTGGTGTTCTAGACCAGAGGTCCCCAACCTTTTTGGCACAAGGGACCAGTTCTGTGGAGAGAGGTTTTTCTGCAGACCGGAGGGGGCATTGTTTCATGTACAGCCTGTATCCCATGGATGGGGCTTTGTTTGTTTGTGCGGACTGGTTGCTGGCATGCTGTGCCAGTATTGGTCCACAGACCAGGGTTTGGGGACATCTGTTCTATAATTGTTTGATATGCTTGATCTCTTGCATTTCTTCTGAATATAATGGGGTCTGATGATGTTGAAGGGCCCAAGGGAGATCACTGAGATGCAATCCTATCTAAAACTTCAATCATTTCCTATTTCAACTGACAGCTAGAGTCTTAGCAAGACTATGCAGCAGAGCATCAGTTTTAATCCCCAGCTCCCTCTAAAACTCATCAGGGCTCATCAGTCAGTCACCTATTGATGGTGGACTGATCTAATAGTCCCTGCAGCTAGGGAATCTATGTTTCATGGGTCCTAAGATACATGCCTTGTCTGCTGTGATGTGGAAAATTCTTCCCCCTGAAATTACATTAGCTTTATCCTTATTGGTATTCTGGATGTCCCTCAATTCCTGGTTATATAATTAAGCCTGCTATACTATGATTAAAAATTTCTTTCCTCATACTGTAGATAAGAATTGGGACTCTTTAGATATTGCTGAAATATATCCCCAGAATGCCTAATATGAGAAATGTAGGGAGTTGTATTTCAGCAAATCTGTACAACTACATATAACCATAGTAAAGCACTGTGAAGCGGTATATAAGTCTAAGTGCTATTGCTATCCTTCTGGTCCAATTTTTTTAGTAACATTAGAATTAAAGAAAAGAAAGAGATGCTTTCCAGAGGTAGGTTTGTTGCATCTATTTATTATGTCCATTGCTCCAATTAAAGATAAGAAGCTGATAGTCTATTTACTTCTGGCAATAAACTAATTACCATTGAACACTGGAAATTTCTGGAAAACTTAACAATTGATTTGTGGATTTAAAAGCTGTTGTAATTGCTTTATTGCAAAACAATTCTGGTAACTTAGAATAATGAACTTTCCGAAGCAAGAAGCAAACTTTTATAAAGTTTGGGCAGAATATACTCATAATGTTGATTACAATACAATGCTTTGTCAACTCTTATAGTAAAGGGAAACTATGAACAATTTCTGGACTTTTTCTTAACTATGCCTTTAACTTTTCATTTCATTTATTTTTGAATTAGTTCTTAAAACATTATATATTCATTATTTAGCTATTTTTATCTTTGTGTAAACTATTTTTCAATAAATAAGTTAATATTACTATACCTTCTACAGTGACACAACTAATGCCTAACTAATGTACACCTGATGCTATAAGTCAGACATGTCAAACACAAGGCCCGGGGGCCAGATCCGGCCCGCGAAGTGGTTTCATGTGGCCCGCGAAGCCATCCTGGAAACAGTAAGGGAATGGCCTCCACTGCCTTGGCCCTGGCCCAGAGACCCTCCTTCTGCCAGAGACCCTCAGATCTGTCCCACTCCTGCCCAGGCCCCCATAGGCACCCTTGATGCAAACGATGTAGAGTTGGCCACGCCCACCCAGTAGGCCATATGCACTCTAGCCACGCCCAGCAGTAGGCCACGCCCACCCAGTCCATACCCACCTGGCCCCCTGAGGGCAACCGCAATGCTGATGCGGCCCTCAATGAAATTGAGTTTGACACCCCTGCTATAAGTATAAACATTGGGGTATCAGCTTGACCTATTTATATTTATGTATCCTTTAGAAGGTTTACAATTGGTTGTCTTGAGTACTCTAAGAGGTTTTATTTTATTTTTTTAATTAACATAGCTTTGACTTAATCACTAAGTTGACTAAATACAGATCCCTAGAATCCACAGGAATGAATGGTGATCTAAAAATAATTTCAACAAAAACATTTATATGGTGGAAGACAGCATCCTTTTAAAACTTTGAGGCTTTCAGTAACATTCCTCTAGGCAGAGAAATATAAAAATAAAAGGAAATCCAAGAAGAAAGCATCTATGAAGAGAACAAGAGACAACATCTTGGAGAGCTCCAAATGAGTCCTTCTGACTGAGGTCGTCCTCTAATGAGACAACAGTAGGAAGTTGTTTCAGCCATATATCTTTTTCAATCTAATTAAGAAACAAGGGCAGAGTAAATCCTGTGATCTCCACTGCTATTCTAGAACCCATGATTCCATTATAACACATTCCAGAATGTCTGTAAATCATTTAATATTGCAAAAAATGTTATCCACTAAACAGGCTCTAATATTTAACTGAGGTAATTTGTACAGTGAGATTTTGCATTATCACTTCAATGCAGAATTTTCCAAAGAATAGTAATCTATTTTCTCTGTGTACAATTGAGATTTTAAATACATTGCTTTGAAAGTCATAAAGTTTTAACCAAGCTTTACAACACCTGATCTGCTTTGTCTAATGCTCTTGGCCAAGGTTCTGAAAATTATCCAAATGAGGAGAAAATATAATGAACCCTTCTTTCTGCCACATCTACTATTCACCCTTAATTTTCTATTTTATTTCATATTTGACCTCACTCCCACTCTTGCCATTATCTATAATCTAATTGGCTCCACCCCTCTCAGAGTGGATAGTTGACCTATTATAGGGTCTTTCTAATTTTACAGTGAGGTTGGAAAGTTAAAGATTCTGTTGGGAATTATTCTTCTAAGCTAAATGATTTTGACAAAGACATATCTTCATATTTTTAGAAGTGGCCAGCTTCTGAGAATCATTTTCATACAAAACAGTATGAGGGCTAGAAATCATGGCAGTTGGGTCCTAATTAGAATATAGAGGTGTCGATAAAGGAGAATATTTGTAGCTCAGGGTTGAAATAAGTGGTCCTCTAAGCTTGCTTGTTTTCTTGCAGATGTTTCACTACCCAAACTATGTAACATCATCAGTGCTAGTGACTGTTACCAATTTTGATAATAAAAATCTCTGCGAGAAAACAAGCAAGCTCAGAGAGCACTAAGGACTGCTTATATAGTGTTCATGCCAAGAAAGAGATGTTGGGATTAGATGGAAGAAAATAAACTACATGAAAGATGAAATTAAAAGAAATTTTCAACTGATAGCAAGTATTAATCAGGAATCAGCTTATGCAAATAGCACATATTTATAATCAATACTTATTTTTAAAAGTATGTAGCATACCTATCTAAAAGTTTAGAAAAAAGATGAATTTGGTTTTAAAGAACTCCCAGCCAATTGTAAATAATAATTAGAGGAAAATCTAATTCCACAATCCTTATCACCAATTAGATTAGGCATTGCTAATATTTCTAATGTAAAACAGACTCTAACACAATGGTTTTAAGGAAGTCATTTTACCCCTAGTTTTATAATACACAATGAAATGATGATTACAATTGTAAAGGGGTTTGTAATTAAATCACAGTAAGAACAGATTTATATGTCAATAGAAGCCATTCAGCAGAAGTGTGTAGATGCCTAGGTGAATTTGGAGACAGAATGAAGATATAATTCTGATTTTCAGCAGGACTGAGGTATTGAAACATTGTCTACAATCATCAGTATAGCATTAAAATAAGGGGCATAGTATCCTCCTCTCAGTATAACTGCTGTGCCCCATGTCAAACTGTAGATCACATTGTGACTGTAAATTGAGCGTATATACCAGTCCAGTATCTGATTATTTTAATGTAAATGATGTTGCACTTCAATGGTTAGATGGACTCAGTGGGATTCAGCCAGTTCACATCAGTTCAGCAGAACTGGTAGCTAATGTTTTCTTGCCCAGGCCCAGAATGGACTTCTGGAAGCGGCATTCACACAGAGAACCGGTTGTTCACATATTTGAATCCCACCACTAGATGGCCTAGACATTGGCATTTGACCCTGGATCTTTTTAACATTTATATTTTATTGTGTTTTACTAATCTAGATGAAAAGTTAATATATTACTAGTCCATGTATGATATGCCATACACTAAATAAACAAATAAATACATAAAATAAGCTGATATTTAGAAATTAAATAGGTTCAATAGAAATATAAAAAGTCAAGTGCCAAAGTGAACAATGCTCCTTAATGTCAAATAGATGATGTTTCAACATAATTTCATTTTGTTTTCCACTTATACTCCCACTGAAATGAAATGTTTTGATTCCATAGCACACGTTTCTGCAAAGCTGCAGTCTAATTACTACTCTCTCTCTCTCTCTCTCTCTCTCTCTCTCTCTCTCTCTCTCTCACACACACACACACACACACACACAGAGAGAGAGAGAAATACATTTGAGAGAGAAATACATTTGAAAGAGAATTCCTCTAAAAAGCAACTTTGTTACAATATGAACAATCTCTCCTGGGTCCCATTTAACTTCACTTTCTAGAATGTCCAGCTCTAGTTCAGTGATCAAACCAAAACCCATCCATTTTGGAATCTTTTTTGTGCAGTTCTTCTTTATTATGAAAAGAATAAAGAGAACCAAATGACAACTTTTCACAGATGAGATCATAAATGTATTTGAATCATTCTAGTATTTGCTGAGTATGTCAAAAAGTACTAAGCTGCATCAGCAATTCTGAGATTTAAAAAGACTTTTAAAAAAGTTACAAGAAACAATGAGCACTCTAAAGAAAGGAATGAATAACACCAAAGTTATGAAACACTGAATGGCTGCAGAGTGCAACTTTTTTTTATTCTTAATTGATAAATATTATCTTTGCATGGTTGGCAGGGAGGGATCCATCTCCAAGTCTCACACAAAACATCATTTAAAACATATTAAACAATTAAAAAATCTCTTGTTAAATTTGACAATACATTATGACCCTGAATTTTGATAGCGACTCTCAAAGGGAGAAATAAGATCAGGACCCACAAGTGAGCTATTCATTGTGGGTTGCTGAACCCTAACTTATAGGAAGCCCAATGTAGCCACAATATAAGAAATGAGACAAAGTCTGATACATATGGGGAGATAACCAAGACTACTGAGGAATGTTGAATAGGGAGAATTTAGAGGCTTGGTGATGAGTACAGTATTTGGGCCAGGAACGGTTCCAGTTTTAATATAATTTTTATTTCTTCTTCCATTGCCTAAACTGTTCTCCTGCTGATATCATGCTACGTTTTGCTGTTAAGAAACACACTAACTGAAAACAAATATTGGTGAAACTATTTTTTCTATTTTAAGTGCTTCATTTTTTCTACAAAAATTACAGAAAACATACATTTAATTGAAATAATAAAACATCTTGTGTACCTAAATAAAGATATACCACTTACCCCCCAAGGCAATAAATTAGAAAATAGGGTTTATAAAAGCTGAGTTATCTTCTGGGAGTGGATTAATGTATATTGGTATAGCTGTGAATCAACATGTATCTCAACTGTACTTCATTTTTATTGTTACTTGAGACCTCTTTAATTAGTATATTTTGGATTCAGTTAAGACTTGAAATGATGGCTGAGGATGATAAGTATTAAAGTAAATTTATAATAGGATTAGTTAGGACATATATCACTTTAATACTTTCCTCCTGCAAGTACTTCATCTGCCAACATTGCTAAGGAGCTCTTAAAACCATTTTTGTGGCATCTCTCAGAGCTGTAAACCATGGTGGGAACTATTTTGGATGAGATGCATATGTACCCTCATAAAATGGCCACCATCAGTGCATTGCCAGGTCACAAAATAGCTGCCATGTGGGCACTGCCATTCAGAAAAATAGCAATTGACCAAAAAGCATACTGGCCCTTTGGGTGCTCTCCATCAGACATCTCCATAAGACATCTGTAGGGCTCAAAGGCACTGCTACAAATGATTAGAATACCAATGGCTTGTATTTTGCTTTGTACCATGCCAATTTCCTAATTATTTTATATTATTAAAATAATGTTTTAAGAAGCCCAGTAGGGCAGAATCTGCCACAGAAGAAATTTGAATAAATGGTAATTGGGAGGTTTCTCACTTAAATATCCATCAACTGCTGGGAATAAAACCAAAATGTTTAATGTGAATGAATTGATGAGATCAGCTATCATAAATAGAACTTCCAATTTTCTCTAATATTATCCCTTGAGACCTGTTCGTTAGCATTTACAATTCAACAAGTCATTGCCCCATATTCTCCTGCTTCTTTCTTCTTGTTAAATATTTACTCCAGTGATGTTACATGAGGATAAATAAATCTTATCTGCAAGGATGTCTGCAGATAAATTTAGGTAAATGTGCTATGGAAAGGATCCAAGTGATTGATAGCTTTCAATGAAAAGGTGACACTTGAAAATGCCTACCATGCAGATGTTTAGCCTGAATCAACCAGAAAAGATCATGCATTAAATCCATTCATGGGTCACTTTATCAAGAAAAGTGTTTTGATATAGGTTTCGGCAGCTGAACTAAATTTTGATTATTTTTATAACAAAGAGAGAGAGAGAGAGAGAGAGAGAGAGCTTATCTGAGTACCATTTTCCATCAACAACTTGTGACTGATTATAAGTGTCTACTGTTACATCAGTGACATCTATCACATTTTTTTCCAATGCAGTTCTTATTTTACAGTTCTTATTCCATTGCTCTTTCCAATTTTGTGAAGTGCATGAGGCTCCAGAATAGAGATTCTCCAAGTAGTCTCCCGTAAGCTGAGTGAAGATCTGAATGCAAATTCAAGTTTACATGTAGCCCAGTACAAGATTCCAGCCATTTTATTGAACTGAGTTTTCAGCATTGCATGTTTGTAAAATGCTTAAAATATTCTTAATGTTAAGCACTATCATAGGAACTCCCTTGTGTAAACTTACTGTTAATGTCCACAGATGTTAGGAACTAGAACAGCTGCTACTAAAAATACCTCACTGCAATGCAATGACTAAAATATTTTAAATCTAAAAGCTAAGAAATTGCTTCCCTTGTTCTTTTCCATCTCATGATACAAACTTACTCCTAATTACTTAAAGTAATTGTAGATTATAATTCTCTTTTTCCAATATTCTTTAGAGACCTTTATCTTCATTTTCTGGATTGTAGGGACACCAAGTATGTTGACAGACATCATTTTGTTATGGAAGTTGTTATACATCTGGTTTGAAGCAACATATGAAAAATGAATTACATATGAGTACTCATCACATTTATTACAAAAGGGTGAATAAATTTGTAGAGATACATGCAAACACAGATACAGTACCAATTAAAAATTATATTAATACCTGTGTAATAAAAATACTTAAAAACATTGCTTTATGAGCTCCTGCTAATAAAAATTAGCTAAAGCTAACTATTCACTGCTATAATATCTGATATTAATGGAGATCTGTCACTGCGTGGCAGAATGCAGAAATGGAGTTCTGCAAACCATGATGCATTGCGTCCTTGAAGATGCTAACCTCAGTCTTCCATACTGGGGTGAAGCTATCAAATATGCTAACCATATCATCAACCACACTTGGAGTAGTGTGATAAATCAAACCCCTTATTTCATGTTATATGGACACAAGCCTGACCTCTCACATCTCCATATTTTTGGTTCCTATGCTATGGTCAATATTCCTTTAGCCCAAAGAAAGAAAGGGGGTCCTGCAGCAAAAAGGATGAGATTTATGGGCATTGATGATAATTCAAAATAGAGCAAATACATGGACTCTCATCACATCGTAGTCATTTCACAATCTGCTATTTTTGAGGAAGATGCTGACTGGTCCAGGATTCATTCTAACGATCCTGGAGTTTATTTTCATAGAGATGATGCTGCTGATGCCACGCAGCCTGATGGTCAAGATGCACAGGTGAATGTTCCTTCCACAGGTTCTTCTCAACCCATTGTTCTGTCTTTGCAAGCCACCGATGCTGCCGCTGGCGACGATAATGAAGACGAGGACGAAACGGAAGAAGAATGGACGGTTGTTCCGAGACGTTCCAAGAGGACCACAAAGGGAATTCCTCCAAAGCGATATTCGTGGCAAGTAACGAAAGCACCTTTACCTTTGATTTGTAATGTTACACTTCCTCCTGAGACGTTCACACAAATCAAACATCTTCCTGAATCAGAGCAAGATAAATGGTTTGAGGCAATGCAGGCTGAAATGGACAGTCTAAAGAAACTTCAGGTGTTTACGCCTGCAAGCCCTCCAGCAAACAAGAAAGTTATTGGTACTCGATGGGTCTACAAAATTAAAAAGAAGCCAAATGGTGAGTCATTGTACAAGTGCAGACTTGTAGCCCAGGGTTTCAATGTTTCGCTCAACGTTATCCTGAGGACTATACAAATACCTATTCACCCACAGTGCGGACTGAGAGTGTGAAAATCGCCTTAGCCACTGCAACTATCCTTGGCCTAGAAGTTTTCCAGTTTGATGTTGAAACGGCTTATCTACACGCTGATCTTGATGAAGAAATTTATGTCAAAGGTACTCCAAGTTTCCGACAGCAAGAAGGGGATACTTGGTTTCTACACAAAAGTCTTTATGGTCTGAAACAGTCTGGTTTAATGTGGTACTTATGTCTTTCTGACAAACTAAATTCAGTGGGCTTTATTAAGTCCGAAACAGATGAATGCGTGTTTACAAAAAGATCTGATAATAGGTATGAGATAATTCTTGTTTATGTTGATGATATTGTTTATATTGGTCCAAATAAGCAGATGAGTGAATGTTTTGCTAATGCTTTACAACAATTTTTCACACTGAGGTCTTTAGGACATATTAATACTTATTTAGGTGTTCAAGTTACCAAAACTCAGAAGGGGTTCAGTCTTACACAGGAAGATAAGATTGAACAACTATTGCATCACTGCAACATGAAGGATGCTAAACCTGTGAGTATACCCATGAAAACTGACTTTCACAACTTGACACATGAACCGAGTTCTGAGTTTGAGGATCAAACACTTTATCGCTCAGTCATTGGGTCACTGCTATATGTTAGTAGTTGGACTAGACCTGACATTGCACTTAGTGTTAATCTCCTATCATGACACGTAGGCAAGGCAAAACAGTTTCATTGGACATGTGTTAAGAAATTATTGAGGTATCTAAAACACACGAAAGACATGAAGTTATTGTTAGAACCCACACATACTGACTATGCAGAGTTATGTTGTTATGCAGATTCAGATTGGGCAAGTGATAAGAAATCACGTAAAAGCACTTCAGGTTACTTGATGTTTTTGAATGGATGTCCTGTTTACTGGCATGTGCATAAACAGAATTTTGTTTCTTGTTCCTCTACAGAAGCTGAGTATGCTTGTGTTTCAGATGCATGTAATTCTCTAACGTGGTTTGATGCCTTAGTCACAGATATCTGGACACCTCCGATTCGACCGATCATTGTGATGGAGGACAACGAATCTGTGGTCTATATATCTGAGAATCGCTTTACAGGTTCCAGGTCTAGACACATTGACATCCATTACCAAAATATGAGACAAGCAGTTAAACAAGGTTTTCTCAAATTGCAGTATGTGTCTACACATGACCAAATTGCTGATATGCTGAACAAGCCACGTCCTACAGCCCAACACGGGTATCTGAGCAAGAAGATGTGCCTTATCTAGTCAGTCTAGGTCTTTTGTTTTCTCATTAAACAAATTTTACTATAGAACATGTTTTGAATTTCTTTTCTTTGATATTGACCATGCAAATGAACCACAGTCCATCCACCTCTGGTCGGACTGTTAATTGTTCCGCGACAAGATCCATAGATGAGAACAGTGAAACAATAACACTGATAGCTGGAATAGTTTAAGCAAGCAACATTATTCATTCAGGGATCATCACCCATTTAAAAGTAGAGAAGCCTGCCTTGTTCCAGGTCAGTCCATTTGCCTGTTTAGCTCAGTCCTGTCTATTTTGACTGACAGCATCTCACTGGGATCTCAAATGTTAGATCTCTCTCAATAGCTATGGAATATTAAACATTGTTATGCTGCCAGAGATTGAATTAGGGTCTCATATATACACACATTCTGCTCCTGTGTTACAGACCTTTATTAAAAAAAGCAAGAATAAGTAAGATAAGATAACCTTTATTGTTGTTTTTTACTATGAGCACACTGGCCCACATTAAAAATGAAATTCTGTTGTCTGTATCTACCCATACACGTACATAACATACTACATCTGCTATAATGGCAGCTGAGAGTAATTTTGCAATCAGGATAATAAATGGGTTCCACTAACTTCCCTACTTTTAGCCAAGTCTTAAGTACTTTCTGGAAGTCTTTGTACATCTATTTTCTTAGCTCTGCTAGTTTTAATTGGAACATTCTGCCTAGATTCCATGGGTAAATGGTGACTTCTTCTTAGGCAGAAAGAAAATAAAGTACAAGTCACTGATTTCAGATCAAGAATTTGCAGATGGTTTATGTAAGCAATAATGTTTGCTATGAATTCTTAGTTTAGCGAAGGCTAGAATGCAAAATAGATCTGATGCTCCAGTTGTAAGCAAGTTTACTCAGAAGTAAAAACATAGCATTTAATCACCTTTAACACTGTATGGGATGGAACCATTCTTTCTCTGTGTGTAAGAGAGTGAGAAAGAGGGAGGGGAAGGGATGGAGAGAGAGACTGTATCTGAGAAAGTGAATGCAACCCAAGCAATTAGAGAAGGAGGTTTTATCATTATAATGGAAAGAAATTTATTTATTGATATACTTTACAGGCAAAGACTAGTTAACAACTTCTTACCAGAAGAAGTATACTGTAAACAAGTAGGGAATAAAGGCAAAAGGATGTGACTTCAGATAGCAATCTTACAAAAAAAGAATGATAGACAGAAAAGGGTTACAAAGTCAATCTTGGCTTCACACTGAGCTCTTGTAGTTGGAATCTCAACTATATTCGGGACTTTGCTAATATTTTCATCTGAGTTGCTGCCAGACATAATGATATAAAGATTGAGAAGGAAGCATCTCTAATGATTTGGGAGAGATGGACAAAAGTGGATATTTCAATATACAGGTATATGCTTACCTTAATTTAGAAATGTAGCAATTTATGATTTGTTTGTTTATTAAATTTCTAGGTCACCAAATCCAAAATGGTACATAACCACAATTTCTATATGTGTTTTTAAAATGATGTTACCCTCTACTATATTCAGTTGAGTTTCTATACCCTTCCAAATCTTATGCCGTGTTTTCATTTTCCAGCATAGAAGCAATTCTGTATCATATCATACAATATCTTTGATGGAGACTTGGCATAGAAAGAAGAAGCATTGTCTGGAAATCCAGGGATGGCACAAAGTTCTATGAGCAAGTTTTAAAAATAGGAGAAAGAAAGAGAAATAGTCTTAAGAAATAGTCTTAAGAAAATTCAGAGAGAAATAGAACTTTTGATTCAACATTATTTTTGTCTATACTATATTCATTTCAACCAGTTAATGATCAGCTGATGAACATAATAGCATTAAGATATTAACAGTCAATCAATTTAATTAAATACTGTTATTAATAAAGAAAGAATATTCAATAAAAATAAACTTGAGGGGAAGAACTGGTCAGAGAATATTATTAAATGGCAATAAAACTTGCTCAGAACCATGCTTCCTAATGAAACAAATACTTTTATTCATACAGTCTACTGAAAACCCACTACAAATTCTATCAAAACAGGAGAATGAGCCTTTTATTATGTACCCTCTGGCTCAAATCTCTTACAAACAGTTAAAATGCCTTTTTAAAACAGAGGTTATAAGTTGAACGGAATTTCTAACTTAGATTTATAATGTCATAGTGGATCCTCAGTGCAAACTTTTAACAGAGCAATTTTTCAAAAGTGATGTATGAAAATTAGATTTGCAATGACAGATTAGATACTTATGAAAAGCTAATAAAACTTACATTTGCAAACCTACTTATACATCTTGAAGAAAGGGCTGAAATTACATTTTATATTATTCTTAGCCTCTAAACATTTTGTATAAGCCATGCTTATAAATTTATTGAACCACTTTATTTTCTAGCTTTGAGACAACTAATAACTTCAGGTTATCAAATTCTTTCTGAGAAAGAAAAAAATAAAGGAAAAGAAAGAAAATGTTTGCTAACTTCCTTTAAAAATGGATAAAATGGGCAAATTCAAAGGTCCTGCACTACAAGATATTTGAATGAACCCATTATATTAATTTTGACAGGACTAAAGATATCATTCTCACACATAAGAATATATGAAAGACAACAATATCACTCCAGTCTTAATATCTTTTGACTGTTGGCTTTTTCTCTGACTTTCTCATGTTGAAAGGACAACTCTAAACAGAGGGTTCTTTAGATGCTTGTCTAATGGGACAACTACCTATATCATGGGATATGATGGATTAACTTCTTAGACTCCCACAAAGATTCCATTCCACACTGCTTGGAGTATTTTATTCAGATCCTGCCATTAGCCATTTTTTCCCTAGGAAATCCTCTCTGGTATTGAATTAATCAAGTGTAAGTGAAATAGTTACTTCTTTTCCTTCCTTTTTGTAGACTAAATCAAGTAGAAAGAGTCACGTTACAGCTGATGAGAATTCTTGATTTAGTAAGAATTTGATTCATTTATGTATATCAAGGCTAAAGAACTAAAGGAGAATTGAAACAAAAGGAGAAATGTAGAAAAAAGGTAATAATAAATGATCCATAAAGAACAATGATTGTTAAACTTGGCAACTTTAAGATGTGTGGAGTTCAGCTCGCCCAAATTCTCCATCCAGCTGTGTGTTTTGGTTCAGATTTCAATCATCAAAAACTAGCTGTTCTCTGCACCAGACTGCTTTGAACACAGGTGTCAAACTCACCATGCCATGTGATGTGTCATGACGTATCATGATTTTTTTCAAATTGATGGAGCTGGGGTGAGCGCAGCCCCTGCATGATGCAACCAGACTGCAGGCTGGCTTTGAATATTCACAGAGCTATCTTAGTAAAAGATGGGAATATTATCTAGACTACATGATGTAGAATACTATTAAGTCTACAAAAAATATGCCCACACACAAGGACAGGCACACAAACATGTATGCACACATGCACACCCACCCACCCACAGACAGTGTTCTCAACTGAGAATTTACATTCATTTCAAAGTTCTGTTTTTTTTAAATCTTCAAGGGTCACTGCTCCATGGTAATGGTTTTGTTTTTCAAGTGCAAATCTCCAATTTGCACTCCAAGACTGTAGGTTCATATGGATTGAGGGAAAGACCTCTGTGTGTCTTTATATAACCAATATATTAATTAATATCTTAGCTACAGTTAAGTGATAATCCTTTGCTTGAAATTAATACTATTGTTTCATTTTCATCCAGTAGAAATTTGTGTATTTTTCCATCCATTATTAACACAAGGTACAGTATTCCAGTAAAAATAAGTCATGACAGCAATCATATATTAGTTTCCTAGACCAGTGGTGGCAAAACTATGGCACGCATGCCAGAGGCAGCACTCAGAGCCCATGTCTTTCCCCCTTCCCCTATCCACCTGCTGCTGGAGGGCTGGCCTGGTATTGGCAGCGGGTTGCAGAGCCCCAGAGTGTGCTGGTCAAGGGGCCAGCAGGCTGTGGATGCTGACGGACACCGTTGGCCTCCATGCGCTTGCTGACCTCTGTGTGCAGGGGCCAATGGTGTCAGGCAGCAGCTGCCCTGGTCCTTGCCGTGCCTTGCCCCATGGCAATGACACCCTTGCCCTGCCTTCTGCCTCACCCCACAGGACGAGCCTCCAGCCCACCGCCCCACCCGCCAGAGACCTTCTGTATCTCCCCCAACCCTGTCCGGCCCCCACAGGCATCCCCCCATGAGCAACACTGAGGTGCTACGATCACACTGGCCTTGCCCACCCAGTGGGCCATGCCCCCCCAGGGCACTACAATGTTGATGCGATCCTGGCACTTTTCAATAAATAAGTGAGTTCTGGGATGCAGTTTGGGTACTCCGTCTCTAAAAGCTTCACCATCACTGTCCTAGACTATTAGCCATGATATTTTTCTGAACAGTGTACAAAAATAAGTATCACACTCATACAATGTAGTATGAAATATGGATTGAGTAAGCTCTGAATTCTGAATTATTAATCCAATGCCCAGGTTTTACGCCTCCTTTTCTGAAAGGTATGTTGTCTATATGGATGTTACATTATCGTATATCCCAAACCAATTTTTTGTTGTTCTTATTGTTATTGTTGTTAGCTGCGAAGTCGTGTCCGACCCATCGCAACCCTATGGACAACGTTCCTCCAGGCCTTCCTGTCCTCTACCATCATCTGGAGTCCATTTAAGCTCACGCCTACTACTTCAGTGACTCCATCCAGCCACCTCATTCTCTGCCATCCCCTTCTTCTATTGCCCTCAAACTTTCCCAGCATTAGGCTATTCTCCAGTGAGTCCTTCCTTCTCATTAGGTGGACAAAGTATTTGAGTTTTAGCTTCAGGATATGGCCTTCTAAAGAGCAGTCAGGGTTGATCTCCTCTAGGACTGACCAGTTTGATCATCTTGCAGTCTAAGGGACTCGCAGGAGTCTTCTCCACCACCATAGTTCAAAGGCCATACATTGCAACTGGGAAGACCATAGCCTTGACTATACACACTTTTGTTGACAGGGTGATGTCTCTGCTTTTTAGTGTGCTGTCTAGATTTGCCATAGCTTTCCTTTCCGAGGAGCAAGCATCTTTTAATTTCTTGGCTACAGTCCCCATCTGCAGTGATCTTGGAGCCCAGGAAAATAAAATCTGTCACTACCTCCATTTCTTCCCCATCTATTTGCTAGGAATTGAGCGGGCCGGATGCCATGATCTTGGTTTTCTTAATGTTAAGTTTCAACCCAAGTTTTGCACTCTCCTTCTTCACCTGCAACAAGAGGCTTTTTAGTTCTTCTTCACTTTCTGCCATTAGAGTGGTATCATCTGCATATCTTAGGTTGTTGATATTTCTTCCGGCAATCTTAATTCCAACTTTTGATTCATCTAGCCCTGCCTTTCTCATGATGTGCTCTGCATATAAGTTAAATAGGCAGGTCGACAGTATACAGCCTTGCTGTACTCCTTTCCCAATTTTGAACCAATCAGTGGTTCCGTGTCCAGTTCTCGCTGTTGCTTCTTTCTCAAGTGACAAATAAGATGGTCTGCTACACCCATCTCTTTAAGAACTTGCCACAGTTTGTTATGATCCACACAATCAAAGGCTTTAGCATAGTCAATGAAGCAGAAGTAGATGTTTTTTCTGGAACTCTCTAGCTTTCTCCATGATCCAGTGTATGTTGGCAATTTGATCTCTAGTTCCTCTGCCTCTTCGAAATCCTGCCTGTACTTCTGGTAGTCCTCGATCCACATACTGCTGGAGTCTAGCTTGTAGGATTTTAAGCGTAACTTTACTAGCATGTGAAATGAGTGCAATGGTGCGATAGTTTGAACATTCTTTGGTACTGCCTTTCTTTGGAATTGGAATGTAAACTGATCTTTTCCAATCCTGTGGCCACTGTTGAGTTTTCCAAATTTGCTGGCAAATTGAGTGTAGCACTTTTACTGCATTGTCTTTTAAGATTTTGAATAGCTCAGCTGGAATACTGTCACCTCCACTAGCTTTGTTGTTGCTCAGCTTTTCTAAGGCCCACTTCACTTCACATTCTAGGATGTCTGGCTCGAGGTCAGTGACCACCTCATTGTGATTATCAGGGACATTAAGCTCATTCTTGTATAGTTCTTCTGTGTAATTTTGCCATCTCTTCTTAATCTCTTCTGCCTCTGTTAGGTCCCTGCCATTTTGGTCCTTTATCATGCCCATTTTTGCATTAAA